>NC_071355.1:54730948-55030948 GCF_943734655.1 Sabethes cyaneus
TTAGTTAAAGCTAGGTTGAAACTACTCAAAATGCCCTTAAAGTGTACAAACTCAAACTTTGGGTAAAAATTTCAACCAATTTTGGCTACTTGCTACCGATAATTGAATTATTCTCTATGACAAATAACGTAATTTTAAGTTCCTTCTACCAATTTTTTGGTTGAAAAACTACTCAAAATCTGAGTTTGTACACTTTAAGGGCATTTTGAGTAGTTTCAACCTAACTTTAACTAAATCCGATCAATTTACAGGTAGAATCATTTAAGCGTGTAGTATCATGCAGAATGGTATTTACCCAAATTTACCTACCTTTTACTGAAGTTGTCACTTCCATAAAAAAAATTAGAAGAGCATCGAAGGCACTGGAATTACCAGGCACTGGCACTGGAGCTATATTTAAATGCATAAAAACAATAATATCAACATTCGCTTGAATAATTTAAGCAAAATTTGCCTAAAGAGGTAAACATTCAAATTTATTTTATGTGATATTCATGATATTTCCG
The DNA here is from genome assembly GCF_943734655.1 of Sabethes cyaneus. Lineage (NCBI taxonomy): Eukaryota > Metazoa > Arthropoda > Insecta > Diptera > Culicidae > Sabethes > Sabethes cyaneus. The sequence goes on from NC_071355.1 coordinate 54,731,455, forward strand.
TTTTCGTTGGATAAATAGATTTCTGATCGAGTGTACACTTCTAGATAGAATTAACAAAAGGGCGAATGTCGCAAATGTAAACAAAACGAGTGAGAGTTACTTTTTATTGGACCAGCATAGGAAAATCAACCCTCACTCGGTTTGTTTACGCTTGCGACATTCGCCCTTTTGTTAATTCTATCTTCACTTTGCTTATACCGCTTTACACCTCACCTTTGTATTTAGTCCACTAACGCTAAAATTCAGCACTTTTGACAACTTTCCAATTTCAATGAAACTTAAAGCGGTGTGTAAAGAGCAACCATCGTCAGTTTAGTCACAGAAAAATGATATAACCCTAATTTACCTGCTTTTTACTCTAATCAATTTTATAGACAGGTAGATTTAATAATATAGTTAGATAAAATTGAGACAGTATTTTTCCGTTGCACACTAAGCACTTAAGCACTAATACTTCTTTACTTTCTTTACGACCATTGCCTACCACACCTCTATATACTTTATTGGCTTTCTGTAACGTCAAACACTTTTGCTGTTGTTGGTGATTTTTCGCAACCTCACAGTTTCCTTATACTTCTACCAGCAGTTGAAAGTCGGTGTGAGAGTGAAGTGAAATCGGGTTTACGCGAGTGTTTTTCCTTATTTTATGTCCAACTGGCCGTTGTGGGTTGCCCCATCATTTGTGCTGCAGTTGCTACTTACATAAGTCGCTGATTCGAGTAAAACTATTGAATAGGATTAGATTATACTGTTCGTTGCAACCAAGGCTAAAAGAGATGTCCAAAGCCAGCAAAATCGTAAGTCTGCTTGTTCTGATAGTGTTTTTCCCTTACCCTTTGTCAGCAATAGGCATCGGTGGAGCAAAGGGAATGACGTGCCGAAAAATCTAAAGTGTCAGTTTAAAATTGTGCCAGGCTTGTCGTCAGAAGTTCGTCCGGACTCTTCCCTTGTGGGATCTCGGTTAATTTTGAGTGTTCGCGAAGGATTGTCAGAAAGCCGGCCAACTGACGAACATTTAGTTCCCGAGATTCCGCACTAACCTCTACCTGAAGACGACAAACTGAACGTCATTCTGTACGGCTGTTTTGTTTTCTGCTGCGTTCAGTGTTGCTAGTTTATCTCGTTATTCATTTTCATAAGGTTTGCTTCCGTTTTTTAGGTTCTCCGGATCCAGTCGTCCGATGGAACGAAACGGGTTGAGATACCCGAAAATGGTACCCTGCGAGATTTGTACGAACTTGTACATAGCAGCTTTTCCTTTGATGACTATGGCTTTGCTTTGTTTAAGGAACGCAACTGCAGCAAAGAAGTAATTAATGTTATCCGATGTTTGGTACGGGTGGATTAATATTTTTGTATTTATTTTAGATCGTTTCAAGTCGATCTCAAACTGTTAAGGAAAATGGACTTAAGCACGGTGATATGATTTTTCTGAAGAATATAGCGGGACCTTCAACTTCGAAAGGACATGTATGAATTCTTTACGATACAAAAGGTGAATCTTTCATAAAACTCTGGTATATTGCAGGTAAGAAGCTCTTCGGTGGCCTCTGTGTCTTCCACAAACAGTTCGTCGTTTGGTGGAGCCGCGGGTTCAAGTCGTGAAGCTACCCCAAGCACCGGCTTAGGAGCAACAGCGGCTTTGAATGGAGAGGATGCTGTGGATATTGAACTATATAAAATTGATGGAAGGATAACGCGAAAAAGAGACGAAAAATTGTAAGCTTAATGTTTTACAATTTAAAACACATTTTGCAAATAACATTTGTTTGATTTTAAGATGCCGCCACAACTCGAACGGTTGCTGCGTACATTGCTCCCCACTGGAACCGTGGGATGAAACCTACCTCAAGGAGCAGAAAATCAAGCACTACTCCTTTCACACGTATTTGAAGAAACTCACGTCTGGTGTCGACCGCGGCAAGTTTGTAGCCATGGAGGATTTAAACTGCAAAATCAAGAACGGCTGTCGTGATCATCCACCATGGCCCAAAGGAATTTGCTCCAAGTGTCAACCGTCAGCCATAACGCTTAACCGGCAGACCTATCGACACGTAGATAATGTAATGTTTGAAAACACGGGAATCGTTGAGAGATTCCTTAACTACTGGCGAACAACCGGCCATCAACGTATCGGCATGCTTTTCGGAACGTATGAAATTCATCCGGATGTTCCGCTGGGAATCAGAGCTCGAGTCGCTGCCATTTATGAGCCACCGCAAGAGAGTACACGGGACTCCATTCGGTTGCTGGACGATGAACACGAATCGGAAGTGGATGAATTTGCCCAAAAGCTAGGCTTGCGCCGTGTCGGGTGGATTTTCACCGATCTGCTGGCAGAGGATGCTGCAGCTGGCACTGTTAAGCACGTGCGAAACATCAAAACACATTTTTTGACGGCTCAGGAATGTATACTGGCAGGCCACCTGCAGAACAAATATCCCAACCGTTGCAAATACGCATCGAACGGGTACTTTGGGTCGAAATTTATTACAGTTTGTGTGACTGGTAAGTTGACGAGAATCAAATAATGCTATCATAGTAAATATAAAACTATCTCATTTGCAGGTGACGCTAAAAAGCAGGTACATATGGAAGGATATGCGGTATCGGCTCAATGCATGGCGCTGGTTCGTGACAACTGTCTTATTCCCACAAAAGACGCCCCAGAGCTCGGATATATTCGAGAATCTTCTGACAAGCAGTACGTCCCGGATGTCTACTACAAGGTAAGTGATGGTTTTGCTCTTTAACATCGGTAGTTGGAATCGAACTCGTACTTCCAGATGTTCGATTTTAATGTTGTTGGGTAATTCAAGATGCATTGCACCTCTCCCGTCATTATATTTTTACATTGGCTCATAACTTTATCAGAGCCGTGGCATGCAATTCAAACTTGTTTGTATCTTTGCCCTCTTCGACCGCCATTTTTTACAGTGTCAGTAAAGTTTACCTTTCAAGTGGAAAAACGAGTTGCAAGTTTTATTTTTATATTTACACGAAGTTCTTGGTTCAAATTGATTTATTCAGTAATATTAAAATTATTGGCTTAATTATTAGTTTTGTTGATTCAGAAAAATCATCCTTATGAAATTAATGCATATACACTTTTTATAAAAAAGTTATATGAAAGAATGGTTTCCTCTTTGGAATTCCTAACATAATTGATTTCTGGTTTAATTTGAATGCTCATAAGCTTCAAAAGATAAAAACATGTTTTAAATTGAATTTCGGTTGTTAAAAGCTTTTTAATTGAAGGTAGATTCGAACATGAAAATAACCTTGGAAAATCCACTAAACTCCAGTGTTTCCACTAAGCGTAGGTTGTAAACGAGTAACTATGTCCTGTATTATTATAATCATGCCATGTCTTTTTAAAGAAATTGGTTCAGTTCGATCCAATAAGATATGGAACTAAACAAATTTTTCGGTAAACCAAATTGGTTGAAAAAACATTGGCAAACAAAAAAGCTACAACCATTTCAGTTAATTTTACAGTACCTACATAAAAATGACGTAGATCTCACGACTCACGGTTAAGTGTTGCTTCTGAAAACAGACGAGAATGAATTATGATTAACCATAACAACAAAGCTCTAAATAGCTGGTTTCTATGATTTACATACTGCTATAGGAGTGTACCTCCCATGTTGATTTTCCGCGTTTCCGAATGAAAGATAGACTAAAAATTGAGCCTCAGCAGGAACGCTTTTCAGAGCACACCGCAGCGAATGACTGCAAATGGATTTGATTGTGGGCTGGTTCACATATTTCCTGTACCACACGGAGCTTACAGAGGACAATTCCACACTGCGGTCATGTAAGCCACATTTTGAATTTGGAGTTTGACTTGACCACTTACTTACTTAGGTGGCTTGCCGTCCTAAGACAAAGCCTGTTGAACAAAATTTCTCCATGTAACTCGGTTGAGGGCTACCGCTCTCCAATTCCTCGGACACCGAGTACTCTCCGCCAGATCTCGCTCCACCTGGTCTAACCATCTTGCTCGCTGCGCTCCTGGTCGTCTTGTTCCTACCGGATTTGAGGCGAACACCATCTTTGCAGGGTAGTTGTCCGGCATTCTTGCAACATGCCCTGCCCATCGCATCCGTCCAGCTTTAGCCACCTTCTGGATACTGGGTTCGCCATAGAGCTGTGCGAGTTCATGGTTCATCCTCCGCCTCCATACTCCGTTCTCCTGTACGCCGCCGAAGATCGTTCTTAGCACTCGTCGTTCGAAAACTCCGAGCACTCGCAGGTCCTCCTCGAGCATTGTCCATGTTTCATGCCCGTAGAGAACAACCGGTCTAATAAGCGTCTTGTACAGGGTGCACTTTGTACGGGGACTTAGTCTGCTCGACCGCAATTGCTTGTGGAGCCCATAGTAAGCACGACTTCCGCTGATAATACGCCTCCGAATCTCACGGCTGGTATCATTGTCCGCCGTTACCAGTGAGCCAAGGTAGACAAATTCATCGACTACCTCAAACTCATCGCCGTCGATCAATATACTACTGCCCAAGCGGTGTCGTTCGGCCTCGGTTCCGCTGGCCAGCATGTACTTTGTTTTAGACGTATTTACCTTTAACCCAATCTTTTCTGCTTCGCGCTTTAGTCTGGTGTACTGTTCAGCCACCGCCACAGATGTTCTGCCGATAATATCCATGTCATCGGCAAAGCAGACGAATTGACTAGATTTGTTGAATATCGTGCCCCGCGTGTTGATATCCGCTCGGTTCATAACACCTTGTAGCGCTATGTTGAACAGCAGGCATGAAAGACCATCACCTTGACGAAGCCCTCTGTGTGATTCGAATGAACTTGACAATCCACCCGAAATCCGAACACAGCACTGCGTACCATCCATCGTAGATTTAATCAGTTTGATGAGCTTCCTGGGGAAGCTGTTCTCGTCCATGATTTTCCATAGCTCTTTCCGGTCGATGGTATCATATGCGGCTTTGAAGTCAACGAATAAATGATGCGTGGGAACTCTGTATTCACGGCTCTTTTGGAAGATTTGCCGCAGTGTAAATATTTGATCCGTTGTAGACCGACCTTCGACGAAGCCGGCTTGATAAGTTCCCACAAATCTATTCGCAATTGGTGATAGACGGCGGAAAATGATTTGGGACAGCACTTTATAAGCGGCATTGAGAACGGTGATCGCTCGATAGTTCTCACAGTCCAACTTGTCGCCCTTTTTGTAGATCGGGCAGATAACCCCATCTTTCCACTCCTCCGGTAGCTGTTCCGTATCCCAAATTCTAACAATTAGTCGGTGTAGACAAACGGCCAGCTTTTCTGGTCCCATTTTAATAAGCTCCGCTCCGATGCCATCTTTTCCAGCTGACTTGTTGTTCTTTAGCTGCATGATGGCCTCCTTAACTTCGCCTATCGTTGGGGCTGGCACCTCTTCCCCGTTTGTTGCACCGTCGAAATCGCTTTCCCCGCCGCCATGGTTTTCCGCCTGGGCGCCATTCAGGTGTTCGTCGAAGTGCTGCTTCCACCTATCCGTCACCTCACGATCGTCCGTCAGAATACTGCCAGTCTTATCCCGACACATTTCGGCTCGCGGCACAAAGCCTTTGCGGGATCCGTTCAGTTTCTGGTAGAACTTCCGCGTTTCCTGAGAACGATGCAGCCGCTCCAACTCCGCATATTCCTGCTCTTCCAGGTTGCGCTTTTTCTCCCGAAAGATTTGGTTTCGCTGCATCTTCTTCTGTTTGTGTCTTTCCACGTTCTGACGTGTGGCACTGCGCATCTTGGCCACCCGCGCAGCGTTCTCCTCATCCATCACCCTCCTACATTCATCGTCAAACCAATCGTTCCGCTGATTCCGGGCCACATGCCCGATGGAGCTCTCCGCTACACTGCTGATGGCTGTTTTGATAGTGTTCCAACAGTCCTCGAGAGGGGCTTCGTCCAGCTCGTCCTCTTCCGGCAGTGCAGCTTCGAGTGAATGCGCGTAGTTTGCGGCGACGTCTGGCTGCTTCAGCCGTGCGAGATCTAACCGAGGCTGGCGTCGGTACCGAATGTTGTTCACAACGGAGAGTCTTGGGCGCATCTTAACCATCACTAGGTAGTGGTCCGAGTCAACGTTAGCGCTTCGATAGGATCTGACATCGATAATGTCTGAGAAGTGCCGACTGTCGATCAAAACGTGGTCGATCTGTGATTCTGTCTGATTTGGTGACCTCCAGGTGTACTTATGGTGGATTCTGTGCTGGAAAAAGGTACTACGTACGGCCATATTCTTGGAGGCGGCAAAGTCGATAAGTCTTAGGCCCATTTCATTGGTCCGCTGGTGTGCACTGAACCTTCCAATCACCGGTTTGTATTCCTCCTCCTGGCCGACCTGAGCATTGAAATCCCCGATGACGATCTTGATATCATGTTTTGGGCAGCGGTCGTATTCACTCTCCAACTGCGCGTAGAATTCATCCTTGTCGTCATCGGTACTTCTGAGGTGAGGGCTGTGCACGTTGATGATGCTTATGTTGAAGAATCGGCCCTTGATTCTCAACCTGCACATTCGAGGATTGATTGGCCACCACCCAATCACACGTTTCCGCATCTCGCCCATCACTATGAAAGCTGTACCCAGCTCATGTGTGTTGCCGCAGCTCTGGTAGATGGTATGTCCATCTCTGAACGTACGTACCGTTGAGCTCTTCCAGCACACCTCCTGCAGCGCTACGACGTCGAACTTGCGGCTCTTCAATACGTCGGAGAGCACTCGAGTGCTCCCTTGGAAGTTGAGAGATCGGCAGTTCCACGTCCCGAGTTTCCAATCCATAGTCCTTTTTCGTCGCGTGGGTCTATTCCGATTGTTCGAGTAAGAATATATTTGTTCTTCGTTCCATGCTTTAATATTTTTCGTGGTGACGGCTTGCAAAGCCTGCTACACCAACCCCCTGTTTTGCCGGAGGGCCAACGAAGCTCGAAAGAGCCCTCCTTTCCTGTCAGCATACGACCTTGGCTTCCACCGGGGTTGGTTACCCGATCTCCACCAAAGTTGCTCGTATCCCGGCTGGTACCACGAGGCGGTAGGAATAGGAGTTGCTGAATAAGAGGCTATGAACCACTGTAGGGTCTATTTTATGCCTACACGTGCACAAGGCACCGACGGTACGCATTATTCAGCCGTTTACCAGCCACTTGACCAGTGGTTGACTTGACCAGTGGTTCCCAGGTATCAAAATGGCGCGGTACAAACCAGATCACCGCTTGGAAGCTACGAGCCGCAATGACTTTTGACCATTACTGCTCATAACAAAATGTAAAGCTTACCATCACTGTAGCATTCATACTAGAAAACATTCAGCTCGACAACATGCACGATGAATCACGAATAAACTGCATGTCCCTCACCCATTGAAAAGATTTCCCATCCATCATCCGTTCAATCAGTCCGCGGGCTGCACGTTTGGCCATCACTAAGCTAGACAAAAACACGTTCCGCTTGTATCCCTACCTTCTAACTGCACTCGTCGTCTTTAACTTCATGGGACCACTAAAAGGTCCATTACTCAACACTGACTTGCCCCAGTAAAAATGTCACGTCAATTCTAATGTCAAGTTGTAGTTGGCCCAATGCGGAAAAATATTCCGAGAATGAGCAATAACCACATACAATTTCAACGGTTGTAACGATTTCTACAAATGCTTTCCTCCAGAAACTCCTTCCTCACAAACTTGCGTTCCACTGAAAGTCATTTCCCAATACATACCAATTTCCAGAAAGCACAACCTCTTGTTAAACGTTTCCTTAAAATTATGTTTCTCATGAAGTTATTCATAGTTCTGTTCTTGATAAAATAGACCCGTAAATGATAATGGAGGTTTAATTCTGAGAAAAATTTGCTACTGAAGGCAGAGTTATATTTCTAGATAGTTATTTAGTATTGAATGACGATTACAGAAACGCGAAAAACAAATTAATGAAAATGTAAAAAATGTTTCCTCATGTATAAAATGAGGCGGAAAACGGAAAAGTGACTAACAGATCCTACCAGTTGGCGAATTCTACCCAAATTCGTAATTTTAACCGAACTGCAGTCAGTTTTAATAAATTAACCCAAAACTCGTTCCGGTTAATCTAAAAAGAAAAGTGCATTTTAAAACGCGATATTGAGTACTGTAGTGTTGCGGTTTACGCTAGCCGTGGCAAACTGTCAATCTTTAGTCGTTTTCAATAAATTAAACCGATGGATAAGCGGTTGTAAAATATTAGCTTATCCGAGGGGATAGTCATACTTCAATTTAGAAATGTGGCCAATGTACACGCAAAATATGCACGACGATGTTTTTGGCAGGAATTCCTTCAAAAAGTTAAACGGTGTATGGAAACTTTTCTAATGTTGAAAAATCACCGGAAAAATTAAAGTATTAAACATAGAGTTGCGATTAGTGGGGGGATGTTTCGAAACCCCATTTTTCAGTAAACGGTAAATAGCAATAACAACAACCGACTACAAATCGATGACAGTCAGAGCTTCAGTAATAAATAAATATTTCCGTGGATCAGTTTTACTCAGGTTTTTCGACATAACTAATGGGCTAGTTCGTTGAAATGACGCCTAAAAACGCACAGGGTGTTTATCGTGTCATCTCTTAAACAGGAACTAATTTTATTGATAAAGGTACCGGAAGCAAACTATGCTCGTTCGGAGTGCTCGGGATTAGAGTGTATAGTAAAGAGTGGGTAGTAAATCATCTTCACATATATATTTTTTTCAACCCCTTGGCAACTTGTCAGGAAAACTCTTATTAATATGATGCTAGAAGTTACAAATGTTGGTTGTTGCAACAGTCATTAACATATTTCCATCTGGGTCAAACCGTCGTTGTTTACATCAATCATGTCACCCAGTCGGTTTGGTTCGTCTGCTCCATTATCTTCGAAAATAATCGAACCACGCAAGATTTTTTCATTGATTGTTTTGCTAACAATTAAATTTGAACCCTCTTAATGCTCTCTGTCCCAATTGGTTTACAACTTTTATGCCATCTGCAAAAGGCATTTATAAGCAATTCATTAAACACAACGATTTATAATTCAACCTTTGGAATAATGCTTCTATTGCATTTCATCATTCTAAGGCAAAACAGTTATGGTTAAATATAAGTTTAATCTACTGAATATGGTTTTCGAAAGCAGCCCATCGATTGGGATTTGCTGCCAAATTTGGACGAGGTTTTACCGATCCGTCCACTTTTCGAAAATGCGAAGTTGGACTTCGCATCAGGTTTATTAAAACCTTTGTCTTAGAGTAACCGAGATAATTTACCTTCGTATCTCGATCGCCGTCGGTTGCTTGGCCTAGATGCAAGGCCGACGTAAGGTACTACAGGTTTTGTTTGTGGCAAAATTACTAAATGTGATGTGTTTATTTGCATTTTCTATCAACAATATTATTAATTTTACTTACAATAAGTCTTCTCGTACTGCGAATATAACCTCGCTTCAAAGGTGACTTGAGGAAACTATGTCCTGCTAATTGAATGAATGTATAGATATATTTATTGTTGTTTCGGTAAGGAAGTAAATAGTTACCGTTTTTAATTAACAATCAGGAATTAATAACTATCTCCTGGGGCGATTTAACTGCTCGATGTGTTAGAGCTATAGAAATCTAAACTTAAGTTTTTACCAATGTCTGCCAGCAATAGTATAATAATTCTGTTTCATCTAAACTTCTTCAACATTATTGTAGATAATAATTAACTCTACATTTGACCCTTACATTAGTTTTTCAAATTCAAATTCTCACTCACTGGCGTTATCAAATGAGATCATGTAGTCACCTGTGGTGTAACATGTCTGTAATCGTGTATATCAGGGACTGGCATGGTACGTGCGTTAACACGCATCATCCATCCTCGCTACCGAATAATCACTTTCACAGCACTAAATTTGATCGCAATGAATCGATTGCAACGTGCAACGTTTTTTGTGAACATTTAGCGCTGTTGGGAAACATTTGATAAATCATTGAAGAAGTTTAAGTGAATGCTAATAATAGGTTTATTATAGACGTTTAGAGTTAGTTAATTTTGACTGATAAGTCAGCTGGCCTTCAGACTACTTTTGTAATTCGAGTTGCACAAGTTTTCACTAATATTCATTCATATAGTTTAATTAAATGTGCAATTCTCTACCAAATAATACGCCGGGCATCAATCGTAATTGTAGATGTACCGGAAAACCAGCAAAAAATTTACTTGTCGAAAATTACTTGTCTTTACGATATGTTACTACTCACGATTTACAATTTATGAGTATAAGAGTTTTTTTACTAAGATGCTTAGATTTTTCTTGGTTATTTGTCGATACTCCTTTTCAGACACCATGTTAAATAAGAAGCCAAAACGTTTCTTTTTTCCTGAAGGATTCTGATGCCGAGCGTTGGGGATAAACTTTTATCAATCAGGCAACTTTTTAAACTTCCTGATGGCCATATTAAATAATTAGTGCTTTGGTTGTACCCAATTGCATTTAATGATGTTCGTGCTACATTTATGTCAATGCCAGTCTAGTTTTCTTCGTCTAATGTAGGTACCACATTTTTGAACGCTATCTTTTAATGAGTATCGATTAATATTCCCCCTTCAGGATATTACTTATATCCAATATGATTAATCTTTCCCTACCAAAATTAGATGTTATTGAGGCAAGGAAATTTATATAAACCGGCTCGAGTTATAAGCCGCTTTAAGCCCGTGCTTGGCAATATACAATAAATTACCTAATAAGTGTACTTAAAATGACCCTGTTATCACATTATTTTTCCCCTTTCTCGTGTCTCTTACCTTGGCAAACTATTCTGGTTTTAAATTATATTGCTTTCTTTTGTCATATTCTAAGACTATCGTTGTTTTATATAATTTTATTCAAATAATGTCTGACTTCATTATTGAGTCAATACAAAACCACGATTTTAAGTCAAGACATTTTTTATCTCGGTTAAAAGGTACAATATACCTTACCCCTAATCTTCGTTGGGTTCATAAAACAGGTTGAAACAACTTTAAACACTGTTCTATATGGTGGCAGAAACTATTCTGGTTATCAAATGATGTTACAGGGTTGACAAAAGAAAAACAATCTTATTTGGAATTGAAATTTAAGCATGCACTCAACCATGGCACGTGCACATTCATGACCTGATGTATTACTTTTTTTCATTTTGGTCAATTTTCTTTTTAAAACTACCTAGGCAGGAATCAAAAGATCTTGGTGAAATATGATTTACAGTACAGTAGACTTTCATTAAACCTTTAAATAGATCAGTAAGACAGCAGCTCAGACGCAATAATATTTAATACTGGGTCATCTGAATCGACCATAGGCCTAGAACTTAACAGTCTAGTTCATAGTGATAGTCTTATTTATCGAGAAATTGTTAGCACTGCTCATGTAAAAGTAGCCTGAGGAAGTTTTCTGACTAAAGTTGACATGAAAATAGTGCTTTTAAAAATGTTATATCGAGTTTCTCCGAAAGTATGCAATCGATTTGCACATTCTTAGTGGCAAATTTGAACTTTTGTAATCATCGTTAAGGTGAACATTGTGTAGTATAATTTTTAGTAGAATAAAACGGAAAACCTTTCAAAACTTAACTCGTATTCGAGATTCTGCTAAGACGCTCAACGTAATAACTTTTAATTAGAACTTATCATTGTTTTAAAGATTTTTACTGTATGTCTCAGAGGTCGTGCTCGTAGTTCAAAGATTATCGGTAAATATTTGTTCCAATGAAGGCTTATCTAATCTGATTAATCCGTCCAATTCTTGAAGGCATCCTAGAAATTGACGTCAAGAATCTGTAAAGTCATTAGGAGTATCTTTCCTAAGCCACGAATGGTCCGATTACTTTGGCTCAATTTTGATTCATTCGACGGTACCGTCTCAGTCGAGCAGAATTTGACCAATGTTTTAATATATGGGACATTTGTTCCATTGAGTTGATCGCTGCAATTCATATTGTTTGCTTCTCGTGATCGGTCAGTAAGTAGCTCGAAACGGACGGACAGACTGGCACTTGAATTTAAATTTATTTTCGCTGAAAATCGCCGATCACAAGAGGCAAACAATACGAGACATTTGTAGAACTAGCTATTATCTACAATTTTGCTGAATAAAGGTTTGCTGTATCTTTTGTAGTTACGGTGCTACAATGCTAATGAACATTCATTTAGTTACTTATGAGGTACTAGCATTGTAGCTCCGCTATGTAGTTTTTATTACAATTTTAAAACGGTTTTTATGACCAAAATTGGTCATGAAACCTGCAATAAGAGTGCAATAAAACTTGCATTGTTACTTGTATTACTAATAAAGATTAACGCAATTCCTCGAGAATGAACTTAAGCGATTGTACCTCAAAGTTCAGCTGCTTTAGGTCAAGGTTTTAGCGCCTTATGTCGCTCTCTGAAAATAGTTAAAACTCTCAGGATAAAACACAACAACCAGCAAAATTATGCTTTTGCTATAGATTAATCCTAAATTATAGCAAAAGCATAAAACGACAAAACTATTTATATATCTACAAACGAGGGATCATAATACCATAATCATAAGCAACCATTTGGTGTAACGACCATTTGGTATAACGACCATTTGGCATAATTGCTCAAACATCATTTTATGAATTTATGGTCGCTTTCCTAGATGAATCATTGTGAAACGGCAGTAGGACGCGAGACTTTGCCGGTGACCCGCCGCGGCGCCGTCGAGAGCGCCATCCACTGCAGATATCACCTCTGTCTAGGTTTCGTTTCATTAGGTTTACCGACTACAAGGTAGCCCTCGCTTTAGCCGCATTATCAGTTACGGCCTCTTGTTAGCAAGCACTAAACAAAAAAATCTGGTTAAATTATCCATTATACCCAAAAGTCGTTATGCCAAATCCCAAATAGATTTATGCCAAATTGCGCTATACCAAACATTGTTATGTCAAATAACTTTATGCCATATGGGGTTGCATATGGGGAGTCCCTGGTCGATCATAACTCTGGATCATCACCAGGTTCAAGCAGTAGATTTTCATATCCACAAACTGGAGACAACCGCATCATTTTGAAGAAAAAGGTTTCGATTCAATTTGACAACGACGCCGGAAAGCTGCGTGGGCTTTGATAGGACCATAGGACCCATAACTGTCCAGTTAGCTTCGAGGTACAATCATTGGCGTAGCTAAGGAATTTCTCTGGGAGGGGCCTAGGGGGTGCCTTCCAAAAAAAAATCTCTTCGTATAAAAATTATATAAGCGCCATCGTCATCGCTGTCGTCAGCAGCATAGAAGCGTGCCGTTTCAAGCAGTCGTCTCCATTCAACTTGATGTTGGGCCATTCGACGCCAATTTCCCAGTCGTCTCAAAAGTTGTAAATTACTTTCGACTTAATCAAGCCATCCTGCAAGTGGATCCCCCTTGTTCCTGGTGCCGGTGGGGTTGTCGAAGAGAACTATTTTAATCGCATTGTCGTCCGGCATCCTTACAACGTGTCTGGACCACCGTATCCTACCGACTTTCGACCTTGTCTCAACACTCGCTGCGTCTCGAAGAGACTCGAGAGTATCTCCGAGATTGCATAGCATAGCATAGCATAGCATAGACAACCGTACACATCATGGGTGGCTGATATGATGTACCAATAAGTACACCATACATCTGGCCATGTCCTTACGATTGTAGAAATGGGTACGTTAGTTGACCACCTACTTTAAGAGGATGCGTAAAAACTCACGCAATCTTCATAGGTATTCTTTTACCCAGTATATACGATATGAATAAAATATTAAAAATAAAATTAAATGAAGCATATATGGGAAAAATAGAACAATCTCACCATCAATTCTTCGAATGAAAAAAAATTGCGTCAGTTTCCATCATCTAATATCCAATAAGTAATTTAATTTTTCCTTACGATATCCATGTGCATTATTTAAGCTTGTTACGGTTAGAGTCTTAATTGCACAATAGGAGGTGCTTGAGCTAAAACGAAACAAATAATTAAAATAACATATTATACTTACCTGCTGCCATGGCCGTGTGGCTCAGCCGTCTGCATCTGGGTACCACACGGTATCGCACCTCCTAGCTTAGCTACTCAATAGAGTATTACCGGGTATGGCCACGTGGAGGCGCTAGGTAGGAGCTTGGGCTGGCAAAAGCTATGTTGGTCGCTTTCTCGTTTGCCTTCCCCATTTCATACCCAGACTCGAGAGTATCTCCGAGATGCGCACGAAACACAAACTTGATCCAATGCAATTTTAATCAGTCCCGTCAGTTTATGTGGAAAACCGTGATTTTGCATTATCTGCCATATAGGTGGTCTCTATCGACTGTATCGTATGCTGCTTCAAAAACAATGAAGATGTGGTTTATGGGCACGTGGTACTCCCAACATTTCTGCAAGATCTGTCGGATATGGTCCGATGTTGCCCGAGCTTTGATGAAGCCTGCGCGATAATTCCCTGCGAAACCATGCGCTATCAGTAACAGCTGGTGTAACAGGATATGGGAGAGTACTTTGAAGGCGGTTTTACCAGCGGCTTACTTTCTATCAATTCCTACGGTAGTTTCTCCTCCTCCTAAATATTGGAAATAACCTAGAGCTGTTCCCAGCGATCGGCCATATTTATAAAGCTCTGCAGGTAGACGGGCCCTACTAACGGCTTTATTGGTCTTCTTCTTATCCCGTCTTCTCGTTTAACTTAATTGGAGATCAGGTGCTAGGACATTAGTGTCTGCCATGGGCACTTTCAGGGTAACTTCTGTACCACCTTTTTTTGCAGCTTCGCCATTAGGAGGGAATTATTTTTGAGAACATATACAGTGAATTTTTTCCGGTTTTCAAATTCCAATGGTGAAAATTTCTGGAGGGGGCCTGGTCCCCTAGGCACCCCCTCTAGCTACGCCAATGGGTACAATTTTGGTCTAACAAGCCAGTCGTCGCATGTTCGAATCTCGGCTAGGCGGTGCACCTTGCCAGATAGAGTCTGTAGGACCATTGCACTAGCTCCGTAACTGTCCTGTAATCTAACAGCCGGCTGTGACGTTTGTCGATAAAGAAGGATCAAATCTTTGAAAGACGTTTGAACCCAAAAGCTTTTGGTAGGACCCAATGAACCGCCTGCGCATGCATGATTTTAGATGCACAATTTGACGGTATTTAAAAAGCAAAGCCATGGGTTTATACCGTCTTTAGACATTACCCTTCTTTATCGACAGACTTGACGGTTCTTAGGTTGGCTTATATTGAAATGAAACGGAATTTCGTCCTGCTTGGCGTTCCGGTTGAAAGTAATAGAGAAAAGCGGTTGACTAAATCGAACATTTATCAAGATACTGGAACCAGTTGGGCCGTAAAGTCCCAGAATTTATTAATTTTGTGTAAGCAAGTTGTTAGAAATCCAGGAAAAATAATAAGGATAAGTTTTTATTAACATTTTTCGCGATTCAAAAAAGAAATGTAGTGTGGAACAAATTTCTGAAAGTCGTTGATGATATTAAAATTAAAAGTTAACCTTGTTTCGCAATGCTGAGCAGACAAGAATTGGACGGTCCCTTTCTAGAATTAGTTACAAGCTAGAAGTGGACGGCGGAAGATGAACGACCCTTCTCATGCGGATATTTCCAATATAAAAAACTATAAATTTGATCAATAGTTCAGCTAATTATTTCGTGGTCAGACATGATGTTTATCGATCACCAGCAATCGATCAACAAGAGTTCTCTGTTGGAAAGAATTACAAAGTATAAATTCTTCTATAATTGGCATGTCATTATAATAGTTGCAAATTGGTATTTTTTTCGTCCAAACTGAGTAAACCCTGCTAGTGGAATCCCGAAGAAAGCTTCATATTGCAAAAAATACCTCTTCAAGAGAAACTATCTGACATATTGAATCCGAACTACACAATTAAATCGAGAACAGCAATGAAAAAGATTCAATGTTTTTCTTAGGTAGCAATATTTTTCCTATGCTAAATCAGGGGCACTAAACCCAAATTACTGATCTATATTCAAAAAAAGTGACGAATTCGGAAAAAAGGCAAATGCGCACACACCCGCGGGGTTTGGTCCTTTTTCGGCTTTTTTTATTGCATCATTTTTATATCATTATCGTGAAACTTCTTTACAATTCTTCCGCTCGCTACAACTATTCTGCTTGCTTCCAGCCCGTCGTGGAACAAACCTCCGTCGTTCGTAGCACACACCGACACGTACTTTCCGTAGTTAATAGTAATATGTTTATGTTTTATAGACTGCATGCTTCTGCTTAAGTTGTTTTAATTTTTTTGTTTCAAGTTTTTTGTTTTCACGCAGCATTTTTTTCTTCTTTTCTTCGAGTTGCATCTAGTTTGGTTACTTCCTTGTTTTTCCTTATCTTGGATGAAGTTGAAGTTCGCTTACAGTGTTTCGGTACATTTGGTTTGTTTTCCCCTTTTTTACGGAGTAAAGTGAATTGTTTTCTGCTTTTTGTTTTGCTATTCATTGTTCGTTATGAAATATTGTTGATTTATCCCCTGTCAGATTAAAACTGTCTGTTCGCTTGATTTAATTAACTTTTGGTTACTATTTGTTTTTGTTTTAGTTTTTCTTGAAAGATATAGTTTCGGTTCTTTTTTCCGGTTTGCATTTAGTGCTGCTTTCTTTAGTATTTTTCTTTTTGTTGATTTGCGTCTGTTTCTGTTCTATTAACTACGTTTCGAAGATGGCGACAAAAATATATGTTTATTTTCTTTCGATTTATCTCTGTTTTGTTTCGCACAATCGTAATTGCGAGCTATGTTTCGTTACATGTTTACTGTTTTTTTGCTTTCTCTAACACCAGGTACAGGTTTACATTCCTCTTCTTGTTTTGTTATTTTTTTCTGCGTGTGTATTTGTGTATAGTTTGTGTAGTTTGGTGAAGATTGCATTTTTCTTTGCGTAAGAGATTAAAACTATAACGTGACGTTTACGTGATTATTTGATGTTTGGTTTTTCTGCTGATCGGTAATTAGTTTTGTTATAATAATTCAATTTCTACTGTTAGTTCGGTTTGCCGAGAGCTCTATCCTTATTTATGTATGTTCGCAAGATACAATAATACAACATCAATGTTAAGCATGTTAGATATTATACGCTTGCTCTATTTTGGTTTATCTTTTATAGTAGATACTTTTTTTCGCAATCGAACCTCATATAATTATATACGTTTGTTTTCCTATTGTTTTCATAACATATTTTGACGACAATCATTCTAACGACATTGTTGTTTTTTTTTGTTTAATTGAGATTTTATACTTCATTGAACGATTATATCGATTTATATGTTTATAATATTGAGGGTTAGTTACACTTTCGAAATCATTTCGCTTGATTATCTCCATCTTGTACCATTTTTTGGAAGGCCTTACGTTTCGATCCCATCACGGCTTCAGTACGAGAATCTGAGATTTTGTAACCAGTGTTGCCAAAATTAATCGTTTTAGTTACGTGTTTGAACAGAAACAAAAACATAAGATACGTTCCAGCCGCGTTAGTCGCTTCGAGCACTTGCTCCGGCCGGCCGAATGGTCTACAGCAGCCCAGCTTCCAGCTTGTGGGTGTTCCGGTTTCTCTATTTAAGTCGTTTAGGGGAAGTTAATGAACGTGCACCACGAGACGATTATCGGTAGTGATTCCGCAAACGAAAATAATAGTGTTTGTTTCGACGGTGGCTATCGGGATTACGAATCGATTGTTGTTCACTAACGGTTCACTTATCGGTTACGTGTTTGCGTGGCGCTGCGATATCGTACGCACACAACAAGTCGAGAGCGTCGGGAACCAATGGATTTAGCTGTACGCGCGTGTATCGGTGTTTTCGTGTGCAGCTGTTTACTGTATGCGTTATCAAAATAACACCCATCTTACTTTCGGTCGGTGCACGATTGTATTACAGTTAAAAGTTTTTTCTATTGTTATTTTGCGGGATTGGTTATCAACGTTACTCTTATAGTTTCGTTTTTATTCGTTTTCGAAAACATTCAGTCTCTTCTTTCACATTCGTGAACTATTCCTAGCGATATACTTCAGTTTCTATGTTTCTGTATGATTACGTGTGGGTGTGTTTTGTATGCTTGTGTTAGTGTTTGTGGATGTGTGATGTGTGTTATCATTTACAAAACAGTTTAGTTCGTTCTGTTCGAGTTTCAGAAATACATTTTAATTGTTTTGTGTGTCAAATATCGTTCTTCAATATAATAAAGTATGGATCGTCGGTGCAGTTCATTGTGTATGCATTTTAACGGCAACTCCTGAAGAAATAGGTTATAGCAACACTTACACATCGTTCTTTCTTTATCTACTATTTCCTCTTTTCTGCCCTCTTTCTACTGCCCAGTAAAATAAGTCTGCGTACATTTAGTGTTTGTTAAATATGATTAAACTACACATTAACATTATTCCGTTTCATATTATCATTCCGCATGAATTACGATTTCCCCGCAATTTATTGTACTTTCTTTTCCGTCTGGTTTTTTTTATATGTGATCATAGTGTATGTTTAGGTTTACTCAATTCCATTTAACTTATCGCGTCGCTATCGTAATTCTTCCCTAACTCGAATCTAAAGCCGGTGCTTGCTCCGCTCGATCTCTGCAACATGCAAATCACTTAGAGACTACGTTCGTTCTACATTCACTCGCTCCGCACAAGTCGCGTCTTGATAGTGATAAAAAACAGCGAAATCTTCCTTCTTTCGGTGGAATCGATCAGTATAATATTCTCTAGGTATCTTGGATCAGTATAAACGCTTTGTTATCTGGTTTAAATTGCAGCTTTCATCTAAAAAGATCCATCGTTTTGCTTTGCCTACAAATGGTAACTAGGTAAAATGAAAAACAGTATCACCCTGTAGTATTTTTTTTCGCTTCGTTCTTATAAGATGTGTTCTATTTTCGTTTCATAAAGTTTTGGTCATAATGGTTTATTACACCCTTTCAAAAATTATTCGCACTGTAAGAAACAATATGAACCAATGAATGGCGCAGAACAGAGCTCCGGTGCAAACCGGGAAGGATAAGCTACACAACTGCTGTGTTCAATCAAAGTTGAATTAGCTTTATACGCGCTAGTTTCGCTAAGCTTTGGGGAGAAGTTTTATAGCATTCTCCTGCACTGCCAATAGTGATCTGTTTTTTTTTCTCCTTCTTTTTTATCATTTTTTTTTTTGTTTGTTATTTTTTGGTACTCCGATCCCGTTTGGTCTAAGATAAAAACTACAAAAGGTTGGCTTTAAACTTCAACAACTACATTTGTTTTTGCGAGAAATGCGAATTTCTAGCAGAAAGGTAAAATTTGTGGGTTTTAAACCTTTCCTTAAATTTCTTTGTTTCTTTCGAAACTAGCTTTTAACAGTACGTTTTTATCGAACAAGTTTTGTTATCCACATATATTTTCAAGTTTCAGCGATCCTAAAATTCGAATCCTTAATCAATCAAACCCGCCAAACATCTCACCTTTCTGCTATTAATCTATTAATATATTGTACTAAAATGTAACGCCCTAATAACTAAAACTCTAATACCGAAACAAGTTAATAGGAAACTAACAACAGCCTGCGTCTATCTATCTACTACCGCTCCAACAACAACAAAAAATAAACGCCTCGATTCTAACAAAAATAAGCAACAGAAAAAAACCCTAACCCCCGCCATAATTTTCCGCCTTCCGCAATTCGCTCACTGCCACTTACCGCAGTTCACGATGAGTACATTGCTCTGCGGCTTACCGGCCGAGTCGCCTGCCTGGCTGATTTTCTCCACCAGCTCCAGTCCCTCGACGACGAACGCAAAAATCCCAGTAAAGCCGCGCATCTCGCGCAGAATGATGCGGAACTGCGACCCGACGAGGCCCATGTTGTCGTGTCGCTTCTGGCTGCGTCTCATCCCGACCGAGCCGCGGATCGCCAGGATCTTGGTGTCGTCCGGCATGAAGAAGCCCTCCTCGAACACGGACCGCCCGCCACGTCCGTTGTTCAGCTCGAAGTCGCCCGTTATGATGCTCTCGTTTTCCCAGCACTGGAAGATGCTGCAGCCCTTGTAGCCGAAACCGAGCTCGCCGGTGCAGAGGGCACCGAAATTTTTCGCCATCTTCGGCGCCACGTCGCTGCGGACCTCGATCAGGATGCGCCCGAACGGTTGCCCGTTGATTTCAATGTTGAAGTAGTAGATCGGATAAACATGCACGGATGGGTTACAGAGTAGTGATGATCCAACGGCGGCGGCTGCAGCCGCTGCAGCTTGTACTTGTTTCTGCACCTGTTGCTGGGCGGACGTAGGAACTAGTGAAACCACACTGGAAGAGGACGACGATAGCGGATGCCCGGGCGGAGTCAGTGGCTGGTGCTGGGAAGAACCGGAATGTTGATGCAAATGCTGTAGTGCACTACCGTTGAGTATTTCACTCAAGTATGCCGATCCGGAACCGGACGTACGGGCCGAGCTGGTGCCATCGGTTCGACTTCCCTGCTGGTGCAAGGGTGGAGCAATAATGATGGCCATATCGTTCAATTGACTGGCGTAACTTCCACTATGCGATGGCTGGGTTATACCGGGCGGTTCGCCCAACAGTCCACTGTGGTTTGGTGATTGGGGAATTGCCGAGCTTCCGGCTTGCGAAGGAGATGATATTGCATAGCTTAGACTAGCATCGATATGCTGCGATTGTTGCTGCTGTTGATGGTGCTGGTGATGCTTGGAGGTTAGGATGTGACGCGAGTACAGCTGCGAAATGCAATAGTTGGCAAGTAACAATATCGAATTGTGATGCCCATTAATCGTAGTTCCTCCGGCAGTCACTCCGAGACCACCAATAGCTCCATTTCCGAACGAAATGGGATCGATTGTGTTTAGATTCGAGAGAGCTTGCTTGATCAATTCGAAGTCAAACAATATTCCGTAGTGTTGTATTAAATCGTCTAGCTTACATTGCAGGTACATCTCTTGATACTTTGACTGGAGGCGTTGCTTTTCGATATTCAAATTGGCGTACAGTTTGTAAGCTTCGGCCGGGGACTGCTGCTCCAGCATGCTAAGAAATAGTTTCGCTTTCGTTAGGTTACTTCGAATTTCCGCCACCTCGAACGTCGGTAGATGATTAATTAGTTCCGTTTCAACCTGAGTCTTCAGCGCTGTGCAAGCTTCTAGGATCTTGAGCAAAAAGTCTCGCTGCTTAAATACGAAATGTTGCAGCTCCGAGAGAGACTTTTGCATCAGCAGCAAATCCGATGCTATATCCGACCGGATCTGGTCGCGTGCTTCCGCCTGTGTCTTGACGGTGTGATTTCTGTGCTCCTCCGTACTGGCGCAAGCCCGGCACAGGATGATGTTACACTTGAGACACCAGAGCGCATTCGGCATCGCGTGTGTCATACAGTTTTCGCCCTTATTTCTATACTTTCCGGAACCGATTGCACCGCCCGTATTCGCACTATTACTACCTATTCCGAGGCTACCGTTTGTACCGTTTGCACTTCCGTTCGATCCGCTACCACTACTGGTCGCACTTCCACTTCCACCCAATGAAGCGGTTGCACCGCTAGCCAGCGAGCTGCCACCAGTTCCATTCGTTCCACTCTTGTCGGGAGGCTTTTTATTTCCTCCACCGCCTCCACCGGTACCACTCGTGCCGGAACAGGTTGCACTGCTTCCCACACTATTGCCACTTCCACTAGAGATCATGCTCAGATTCTGCGACAGGTACAGTATCGCACTGTGCGTCGGCAGATTTTCCGGCTTCATGTCCGGTCCACTTAGTTCGGTTCGTTTCCAGCAGTGCACACAGTACAGCTCGTTGCCCTTCATCAGCACCTGGCTGACGCACTTGAGACAGAAGTAGTGTCTACAGGAAAACAGCTTCGGTATAGCATCGGTATCGTTGAACGGCAGATGGCAGCAGCTGCACTGGATCAGCTCCTCCAGTTCCGTGGGCAGCGGTGTGAAGTCCATAGTCTGCAAACCGGAAAACAGAAAGAGTAAACGTTAATCGAATTTGATTCCAACCTGATCGATAATTGATTTTTATTAATAGCCGAACAACTAATTCCAATTAAAGTTCCCACACGGCAAGGAAATAAAATAGTCCTTGAGATACAAGGGCGAACGGAAACGACAAAAATTAATTAATTCCTCCAGGAGCCTTGGTTGAGAGTGAGGGAGAGTGGTTCCCAGGTTTCGAATTATGTCCGATGAAAATAACAACAAAGAAGAAATCGTTAAATCCGACACGGCCGGGCGTCATTATATGGCTTGATTGGGAGGCATGTAATCCAATTCGTGCCCGCAGCCTGGAAGGAGTTCAAGGTGTCACAAGGGTTGCTGGCCGATAATCGGCTCGGAGAGCATGGCGAAAGCCGAAAAAATAGGATTTTACTAAGTGAACACCTGTTGCCTCACAAGGTAGCGTTCCCGCCGTAGACTAAGCGGAATTAAGTTCAAATTAACAGATTTCATGACGCACGATGGTGATGGAGCTACGAATGTAAATGATGGATTGTGAAAAATCGTGACTAGCTAGCTCTAGTCGATGCTATAATGCTGATATGTGCTCGGGTGCGCAACAGTTTGATGGGAAGATTCAGAAAAAAAGTAAGGATTCGAGAGACAGAACCGTGTCAGGTGCATTTCCAAACGAGGCAAAGCTTGGGGGTCAACAGATGGCGCCGCAGAAAAGTTAATTATAAACCGGAAGCAAAGCGGCGGTCGGACTGTGATGGTATCTTTCTGTCGCCGGTATTATAGTCGCCAGATCCAGTGACCGTGTGGCGTTCGTTTTATGGAGCTCACATTAGCAACCCCCGGGAGTGATTTGAGTAACAAACGTAACAACAAGCGTCGCAAAAGGTTTCGGTTTCGGTTGCGAAATTTAACTTGACACAAAAATGTTTTCCTTGGGATCAAATTTTACCATTCCCATGCGGAAACTCAATACCAGTCAGTATTAGAGTGAAATTTCTGCCTTCACGGTGTCACGTTCTGGGAAAATCTTCAACTTGATTGAAAGGAACGTGCTGCTTGAGCCACAAATGCTGATACCTGATGCACGTGCTAACCGAACAAATAAGTAGAAGCATATATTCCTGGGCTTCTTCTCAAAAAGGAGATAAATTTTCATTTCAAATTCATCATTAGTTATTGTTTATGACAGCAGATCTGAATGGATTTCCTTCCATTACTCATGACTATCGAATCTTATTTAGGTCACAAGTTGCTTGCGGAAACTCTTATTGTAGATTATTTGGTATTTTTACCAAATATCGACGAACCAAATTTCTCTTGCTATTTTAGCATCCGTTCTGGTACACTTTTGCTAATCATTTTATGATGTTGAATGACCTATTGGAGACTATTATTGTTAAAGTTGGTTTTTATAGGTTTTAATTTCCGATTTTTTACTTGAAAAATTATCTCTGGACACCAATTTTTCACAGCAGTGGTTCAAAAGTTATGAATTCGCTAAACAAGATCTGAAAACAAAAATGGGCAAAAGTGATAATTTTAGAGACACCATGAATTAGAGACGGATATAGGAACACCCATTTATACAAAAAAGATACGCATTTATACAAAAAAGATACGGATTAAAAATTATCCAAAAAAGAAACAAGTTAAACAAGATTTAAACAAAATCGGAGCTTTATTTTACGGAATTAGGCCATTGCAAATAATTTTTTGTCACCCGCTGCCCCGCTTTTAATTGTCTTTAAAAAAAGGGTGAGAGGCCAAATATATTTTTAGATCTTACATTTTCCGCCTTTTTGATGAAATTTTCAGTTTTTGCCTTGATATAATGAATAGTTTCACTATTCACAAATTACGACCATCGAAAAATGTCTTTTGACGTCGAAAAATTGAAACAAAAATCAAGATTTTAACAAATTTTTTTGCTGTCGGCCTTCGTGGTGCAATACAACAATGGTCTAATCAATCCCAGTCGTCGAATCACAGCCTGGAGAGGCTGCTAGTGTTCGTTCGCACCAGCCCCGCAAATGTGCTGTTGATGGGTGGCTTCGAAGGAAATTTTGTAAATTTTGTTAGTCCTAGCTAATTATTACTGTTAATTTTGCTGATAGAGCTGAACTTCGACATAACAGGACATTTTCCGTGCTCACTGTTAGATATCCCATCGCTGTCACCAGATTTATTATCGCTTGTAGCCCATATATGTATTGCAAAGGGCGCTAGCAGAAAAAGAAAAAAACCAAGCGCGGTGCTTTATTTCTTCGACTCAGCTCCGTACGGCACGGTACTTGCGTGATATTCGCCTTCAGTATTTGCTCGTTTATACGTTCATATTTTAGGCTAAGTGTCTAAACTGTTGAAAACCTCTACAGGCGGTTGGCGCTAAGCGAAGAAGAAACCCGGCACTCGAGTTCCCTACTTTGGTTCAGAATCGCCCGGTCAACTACCACGATGTCACTTGGCGTGCACCGAATAAGTAGAAATCGACACCAAATTAAAGAGCTCTGCTCTGTGTTGCAGTTTTATGGTCGGTATCCAAAACCGATAGCGTGTTGGCTATGAACCGGGAGCATTGTTTGAGTACATCACTCAACAAGTGTCAACAAGTGGGTACACGTGGGCATTTTTTGAATATTACCGCACAAAACTGGCTGAAGGATCCCAGAATTTTATAAAATGCTACAGGTGGGCAAAGCTGATAGACATATAAACGCAGATAACAATTAAAAAAATTCAAAGTCTGCCTTTTTCCTACAAAATTTTAAAGAAAGTTTTTACGATTTTTTCACGCATAGCTCATTACGAAAATTCATTACTCTTGAACTCTAGAACAAAATTTTTTTAATGAAAATTTAAGTAAATTTCTCAGCTAGCATAGTGGTAGAAAACTCCAAGTTGTCGATTTATATTATCATTCATTTGAACGAAAAACTCCATTCCCCGGAACATTTACCTGCAAGATTCCCAACCAACAATTTGGGTTTTATTACACTCTTATTATGGGCTTTATGACTAAATTGATCTTGAAAGCTACTATAAGAGTACAATAAAACTCACTTTGTTGCTTGGGTTGACACTTTCTTTTTGCATCGATTTTTCTCTTTTGACTACACCGCTTTAGCTAAACAAAATTTGAAAAGTGTGTCTATGGGACACTTGTCGAACTAGTTATTATCTACAATATTGCTGAAGTAAGCATAGTTTTATCTTTTATATTTATAGTACTGTAGGGCTTATATTGTCCTTGGTAGCAATAAGAGAGCTTTTTTTGTTGCCAAAGAGTTGACAGTCTTATGTCAGGTTAATATAAAAGATATAAGATAAGACAAGATGGTTAAAAATAGTTAATAAAAGATTTAGCAGTATTGCAGATAGTAAACTAAGTCAACAAGCGCCCCATACATCATTGTTTCGAAGGATGATTGGTTGAGTCGGTCAGACAAAAGAGCAGAATCAACATTAAAAGACCATGCCAGCCTGTTTGTCTACTTCAAAAATTCATATCTCAGCAACCACCCAAGCAGCACATTTTTCGCACTAATGGTTGCAGAAACTTATTTATGACTAAAATTAGTCGTAAATCGGTTGCGAAGACTGAATTGTAACAACTGTGCTAGTAGGGCAAGCACTATAAAATATTTTTGTACGATTTAGCAAAAATATTATTGCAAAAAAATTATCACGAAATCTTCCACAGTGGAAAATACTTTAAAGGAGAGTAAGAAAAACGATATTCTAGCACTGGAAAAATACTTAGAATTTTTTTACTTGATTCTGAAATCTTAATTGGTTTATTGGTAAAAATTTCACGCTGGCATTATTTTTCCTTCTTGAATTATGGTCAAAGAACTCACGACTAACGAGTAACAGCGGCGCACTTTTTATCCCACAATAAGTTACTTGCATCGTCACAAATAAATGTTTGTTTCACGATGCTTGGTTCATGAGTTACGAATTATCAAAGTAAGCCCTAACTTAGGTACGAAAAAGAAACGTTTCTGTTAAGTTTATGTCACTGAAAGACTAGGGATTGACGAACAAGACAGTTTTCTTTTTTTTTCTTCCTACTTTTCATTTGTATTCTTTCAAAATTATGGAGAAAATTTGCTTGCACATGAGTTATATCAAGAGTTATAATTTTTTTAAACATGCGATGTCTGAGAAAACAGGAAAATTCCATACTACGAGGCGAACAATGCTTATCCTTGGTGAACTAATACGAAGTGGTCCATTTCATGTTAGGCATCCCACTGCTGTCACCAGAATGAAATGCCACTTCACATAGGTATGTCTCCTACCCAAATTCTGTTCATCCGCCTAAAGATTACAAGTAGTAATCAAAATATACGTATCTATTAAGATCGGTATATTTAGTTGATATCAATAACAAGTTTTCTTAAAAACTTTAAACGAGAAAGAATTTATTCTTTTTTTCACTCTAAATCCCAAATGCCGTCGACATGGTCTATGAAAAATATGAGTGTAATATAGCGGTGACTTAGTAAAATTGCAACTATTAATTAGATATAGTATGAGAATGAAATCAAGGATCCTGACATGTTTAAATTAAAATTTGAAATCCGTTATTTTCATTCAAATAGCCTAAAAAGGGATTCACCGAGAATAACCGATTCCGAATCATGGCATGGAACTATTCCACGGACTTTGAAGGTTTTCGTGTCGTGTCAACCACTATTTTCACTTTATTTCGTTTCAATCGCTTACATTCATTTACATCGCCGCGGTACCGATGTTATGCAAGCTTGTTGTTTCTTTTCGGTGACAAAATTCTAATTAATCTACAATTTTTAGCATTGAATTTTCAATGTAGTAAACATTTTTCACAATTTTTCTCTATTTTTTCTCAATAGTGCACCATTTATCAGAACCAATCAAACCAAAGTGTGTTTAATTAGTTTTAAATTACACTAACGACAATACGATTTCAAGTCAAACAGACTACATATTTGCAACTCTACGAAAAAAGTACTAGGTTAAAGGTGCTTGAGTTCTATTCAAATTCTTTGCACTTTTTCTTTTGCCGATTTTTTTTTATTTAACACTTTGGATGCCCCCTTCTGTGTTGTTTAAAAAAATGATTAAAATGGTGGATTAAAAAAAATCTCATTTCTGTCCTTACATTTTTTGTAATTCATGCTCCGTTAATTCAAAGCCGATTTTCAATGATTTACGTATCCAGTAAAAGGTATTTTAAGGGGACATAAACAACTAAAATTTTTGAAAAAAAAACAGTAATTTTAATTCAAGATTTTGATTTAGATTGCGAAAGTTGCAAGGTAACACGATGGAGACGCATGGTGTTTTATTGTTACGTGACACAGAAATTGATAATTTATGCAAAGAAAAACCAAAAGTATCCGTTTCCTGGCCAGATACAACGATTCGCTTATTACGTTATGCTGTTTTATTTCAGCCTTAAATTTATCTTCAAATTTAAGCTTGTCGTTTATTGTTAACATTCACAATTTGAAAATTAATCAATTTCCTATCGTCACAAGATTCTTATTCGATATTATTGCATCAACACTGAAAGAAGTTTTTGGTTTTTCCAGTTTATATTCACATTTCTTCTGGAATTTCCTATGAAACCGCTTAATTTAGTCGTTTATTGACCAAAAACTTTATTCAATTAATTGCTTTTCCCGAAATCGTCCCTCAGTGTTTGACTAATCGTCCAACATCAAACTTTCCACCACGCTAAAATCAATGTAAACACGCGGTTGTTATGCAGAACGCGAATTGTATCATTTTTTCCTTGTTTTTTGGTTGTACCCTCCCACATATATACACATTTTAAATTCCTCGCACTGGGTCATTGCTCTTGCGAGCAAGAGCAGCAACAGCGCAGCAATCGCTTTCCCGGAAAGCGTCCTTGCATCAAAAATTTCCCCGCCCATGCAGAGGATTCATCCAGCCCTGCTGTGCACACCACCGTAATGAACTACTTGCTACCCCCGGGTTAAAAAGGCAAACGCGCTCCACTCTCCACTGCTGCTGCTGCTGCTGCTGCTGCTGAAGGTCAAAGCGAACGTCGAAATCGAAATTGAAATCGCATTTTCGTGAACCAGTTTCTTGGTGGGTATGCTATTTTTCCTTTCTTTGGCCTGCTGGCGAACATCGATGCGTCGTCGGTCGGTCTGTTTACCAGCAATACCCACTTGCTTTCATCGGTTTCCATTCCGTGGGAATAAACAATAACCAATCGCCAGAGGCGAGGGTATTAAGTCATTCTGTAGCCTCTTACAACACTCGAAGCTGTCACGCGAACTCACTCCCATCCATTACAGGCCCAACTTTTCCCCACTTGCTACGAAGTCCAACTTAACTCTATCGATTTCTAGCCCGTAAAAATCCACAGTTCACTTTTGGCTGAAATTACTTTGCTCAAGATGGTTCACAGGCTGCGAAATAAACAAAACAGCAACGCATCAACCGTGCGTGCAACGGCAGCAGCAATAGCATTCACACTCTCCGCCCCCGAGGGAGTGCCATTGACGCACATAATCTGTTGATCTTCCGCTTTGAGTTTCGAGGAAAACTTCCTCTCACCAGCGCACCATCACTGCTGCCGCCGCCGCGCACTAACCGTCAGAGCAATGCGTAGTTAGTATTTATCCATTTATTTTATCCTCAAATATGGTGGCTAACAACCATCTACAACACCCTTCGCTCCGATCTGGTAGGTATGTGTGCAAGCGATATTTTTACCCTGTCCGCGAAAGCGAAAGTTGACTAACTCGGATGCTTGGGTCACGCTGCGAAATTCACATTTATGCAACAGCTTTTTTCTGTCTTTTCCATTTGGCGTTAAATTTTTCCGAAACTTCAACGTCGATATGTCACCACTACGCGATACTCACTGCGCGTTAAAAATAAAATTTGGACAAACACACCACTTCTCCTGCTGCCACTCGCGCTGTGCTGAATGCGGCCACGCTTGAGGTACTCTTCCTCGCAGCAGCAAAAACAGCAGCACCAAGCAAACCTTCAAAAAATATTGAGTTGTTGGAATTTTCTTCTCCTGTCTTGGCGGGTAACCTTTCACCACTCGCTCGGTGTCCTATCTCGGAAATCATGCTGCCGAAAAATCGAACTCAGCGCCAAACGAACCAGCAGCCAGCGACTTGTTTTTCCTCGCCCGTTCACGACGCTTTCACTGTATTGGTACCGAATGATGACGAAGCCATGTGAGTGAATCTTGTTTGCTGCTGCTGCTGCTGCTGCCTGACTGACTAACCCGCGCGTGAGGCTGGCCCCGGTGTGTATGCGTGCTGGATTTGCGTTCGTTCTCCGGCCGCTGTCCATGCACGACGACGACGCTTTGACCGTGACCTTGTGACCAAACGAAATCACACGCTGGTGGATATGGGTTTTCACAACGGTGAGCGGCAACCGGTGAGATCAGCGAAAACATCTCACCACTCATCTCATCGTCCTACCAGATGCTGCTTTTTCTATGGGAGAGCACTGGAAAAGTGAAATGATGCTGCGAATGACCTGTGCACGATTGTCGGGGTAGTACCGATGATAGCGGAAAATGTTCTACGCTCCGATTTAGCTAGCGTAGAGGGAACAGCAGGAGGCGGCAACTCGGGTGGGTTGAGTGGTTGCTTTTTGTTTGTGTTTCCACTTTTCTATTAATGGTTAGCTAATTTTAAAACTCCGCTATCGGATATCGGGTCGACTATGCAATTTATGTCAACCTTTCATCACTTTCGATTGCTGATTGTTAGCAAATGATCTGTCATCGTGTTTGTGATGGTACTATAATTGCCGTATGACCAAATTAAAACTGCACAGCTTACAACTACGTATTTTAGTAAATTACTACGGAAATACAAATAACTCAATAAAATAGATTTTTCTTACAGCCGCTGGAAGGGTTTAGACAGGGCTGCAACATTTTCTGTGATGTTGTTGCAGAATATTTGAAGCCTGCTTATGGTATCGTCTCTCTACATGCTTTAAATCTACAATGGTTTCTTTCCGAATGTTTTTTTTTGGTAGATTATAGTCACTTTAACCAGTTTTGGGTCATTCGTGACTTTTCCCGAATGTAAATTATTCCGCTAATCACAAATATTTTCACCGTAAAGTTCCACAAAAGCTATGGAAAGTTATGAAAAAAGCTATGCAAAAAAGCTATGGACGGAGATTGTTAAAACAACCCTAAAATAATAATAAAAATCCTATAAAAATACACCTTTTAATAAAATTACCACCAACAGACGGAAAACGGATAATTTGTATTGTACACGACTCACGACTCTGTGAAAGACAACGTTAAATTTCTAGTCTGGATTACCGTCCAATGCAAGCCTACAAAAACCAATTTGTTATTGCTTGTGACGCATTGAGTCATTTTAACGAGTGTCCAATCATAACCGTTACAAGCTGTCTAAATGTTTTAGTCAATTTACTGTTTTTAGCAATAACGTCGTTTTTACAAATCAAAAAGAGAATTAATCCTAGAATGCTTCCATGCGCTACTTGACGTGATTTTATCAAATGAGAAAAAACAAAATTAAATGACCCAGTCTTGTAAGAGCTATTCTACCGATTTTATTAAATCAAAATCGGAATGGTTGTGTTACAGATACAACCGTATAGTTGAGGTAGAACTACGTTGAGCGTTGAGCGAGGTAGAACTACGTCATTAAAATCTTGAACTTTAAAAAAAATTTAAAACTAACTCTTTTGTTTCTGAATTACTTCTTCACTTCAAACAAATGTTTTAAAAAAAATTAGATCAATCTTCAAAAATTGAAGTGGCTCTTCATCAAGTGTACGTTTTTCCGCAATGATAATCATGAAAAATAATTCAACTCGTCCTAACGTATTTCGTTTTGCCTACTTCCATATTGCTGAGCCTCGATAACAAGATCAAACAGTAACAAGATTAAGAATAGTAGAAGAGTATATCTGAAGGACCGGTAAAATAAATAGGAAATCGACCAACCTCGTGCTTTATACTGGCCTTTAATGAGGTCGGCATATAAGGATTTTTTTATAACAGTAGTCTTTTACAATCGACGGGGTGAGGGGACAAAACGGTGTTGATAGTATCGAAACATAACGGGACAAGGCTTGAAGGGAATAGAGCGGAAAATTAGATAAGGGAGAGTCATTGAAGCAACGCTTAAGAAGTTTTGTACTGTTTACCCAAGCTGGAGGATCCGCGGATCGAAACAAGTTTTAATCGAAGCCAATTATAGCCGGGCTTAAAACCATTTTTATTAACAAAATTATAAAAAACATGGAATCAACAAGAACAAAAGGCAATGCTGCTAAGACGCTTCAAAATATTTTAAAATTATTCTACTTGGAATCTTTTGAAAACTTTCATTTAAAAAAACAAAATTGAACCGAATATGAATTATTTAGAAATGATTGAAACGAATGTGAGTAAAGTTTTGCTGATAACTAAGTGTAATCTCGGATTACAAGCGACTCTCGAAACGATGTCAATACAGCAGAGTATAAAGTTTAAATCAAAAGTAAAAATCATATGCACTAGTAAGGAGGCCCTATTTGACTCTTTTATTCCTCTGACTCAACCCACCAGAATTTGAAAAAAATATGTATGGGATACTTCCGTCACATGACGACCAAAATGTAAGCATTCATTTCTGTGAAAGTAAAAACGAGCAGAAATGATGATTTTAGGGTGGAAACACCCTAACTCAAAAGCTAGCATGATTGTGGTAGCAAATAAACGGTATTTTAATAAACTTATTAGGAAAAATATTTAATTGAATCTCAAAGCTTTACATAATTGTATCGTTTTTTTCGTGTTGTGGAGACCAAAGAGACTCTAAGGTCGTTATATTTTTTCTAAAAAGCAGGGAATTTTTTACAAGAAAGTTTTAATTTTTGCTTTGAAATTTAAAAAAAGATTCGATAATGGAATGGAGGCGCATGGTGCTTTGATAACTACAGGAAAAACGAATATATAGTTATTAAAATTGGAAATCTTTCATTCAAACGTTACACTTTTATTTTCGTTTTCTACCCAGTCCCAGTATAGTAAACAAAGACGTAGTCCTACGTAACGTCAAAAATAATTAACAAAGCCCCCTCGTCCGAACAGGTCTAAGATTCTTTATGATGTTCACACTAATTTGAATATCTGTGCCTGGGAATCACGTCAGAAAAGTGATAAAGTCCTCTTGTTCTAATAAAATTTCTTAGGACTGCTCTAAATCTAGACCAATTTGATATTTAGAGAAGTGCGACGAAAAAAGAAATAAGTCTCCTCGTCCCAACAAGATTTCTTACGACCGCGACAAACCAAGTCCACTTTGGTGTCCTGAAAAGTGAACAATTATAAAAAAATGAACCCTATCTTTCGCCCGGTTGTATCCACATACTGCAATAATTTATTCAAAACTGATGAAAAGGGGTTGACGGAATATTCCTGCGAGGGGCATGATGCAGCAATTTTCAAAGCGAGGAAAAATCAGCGACTGTCTGATCCGAAAATAGTTTTTGACCGTTTAATTTGTTACTTTGCAATTAGTTGCATGCAATTGTTTACATACTTGCGATCATATTGCTGTCAAGTGTGAAATAACTGATAAAGAGGGTGTCAAAAACTTATTAATGTGCAGAGGACGTTAGCTAATTGATGATATTTTAACTATCATAATTTTAACTCGTTGTTCGTATGTTAGTTGAAGGTTATTATCTTTCAAATCAACTTGTCACAATTAATGGTGCTATATATCTTCTGTTTTACAAGGAAATTGACGAATGTGAACAAGTGGTAAATGATAGCCCAGATTATTTATTTATTATTTCCGTTCAACCGTAAGTTGTGCGTCCAATTACAATTGTTTTATGTTTTGAGCATGATCCATAAACCAGTTCGTTCCAAACCGGTTACCTAACGTTAACTAGTGCTACAAGTCACACAAAATTTTCAAAAAGCGATATCGTCATCAATCACCAAAAATAAGTTGTGGTCTGATGAAACTCTAAGAAACGGAAAAAACTGATATACAGAATAAAGGCATTTAGGAACTTCAAACTTGCTTTCTTGTATCAAATTTATAAGAATGTTTCAGAGCTTTTATTATAACACGTAAATTAAAAATTTGCGTGAAAAACATTGGCATTAAGCTTTGCTGAATTGAAGCTGCATTGGGCCCCTCGTTAGTGCCACTAGGCACATACCTTCAAACTATTTTTTTCTACTGCAGTCTACACTATTGTTCGTGCAGTTTCATTTCGTCGATTTCGTGTAGGTTTTCGTACACCACGCATTGTCCAACGCCACTGTGTGCATTAATACGTCCGATTGTACGACAAAAAAGTAAAGTAAAACGTTTTGTAAAAGCAGGCTTATATTTGCTCATCTTAATCATACCGAAACCGAGAAATCTGTTTCTTACAGCAACCAAGTGCTTTCGTTTTCTGTTCGACCGTTTGCTCTGCCCCCGAATGATGATGCCAAATACTATTTTCTCTTACATTAACTCATCTTGCGCAGAAAGAGCAGAACTATCAAGTAAAGCTATTTTTTTCACATAGCAATTATATGGATTGAAAAGACTTGCTTCGTGATCTTGGGACTCGCGAAACTTATTGAATATACACTCCCCAGCAATCAAGGCAAGGTCCCCGTGGCAAATCTAAGTAACGCGACTCGAAGCAAACCATAACTTCGCAACACTGGGACGATTCTTCATAAAACATGGCAAATATGTTCCTTGACATAAGGGAATCAGCACAGGGGAGTTTAAAAAAGGGTGATGGCCCCTGGCAAGAAGGACCAAATAAGAGCAAGGAGCATTTTTTGTGGCTAGGAAACTAGAAGCAGGTCTGAAAGAGCGGAGTTAGGGTGGCTGTTCACAAGAGAGGAGGCTTATATAAAGAAAAAAGCTTTTGTTTCTCTTTATATGCTGGGCTGGGTGGTTGGGTAACAATTGGAAAGAAGCTGACAAGAAGGAAGGTACGTCCAAATATAGAAAAAGGGTTTTGGCTAGTATTATGGGAATATTTTTTATGGCAATAGATGTCACTTGCAAGTGACTGGGGGACCAAGGGGCCACAAGTAACCCAGCTAGCATTTTCATATGTGTAAAAAAGGTAAAAATCAGCATTACGTACAGATATACATGCTAAATAAATCGTATTTCATGCGCAAAATGGGCATATCCGTACTATTTTGAAGGCGATATACGTGATTACGAATAATTTTGAGCGTTACGACTATATAAGTATTTATTTACGATAATATCCGATTAAGCGCGAGTCGCTCCGTACTACTCTACGATTTTGTGCTGAAAATCGTATGTATGTCAGTCATTTTCATTATATACGACAGAAAATCAACTTGATCCCACTTTATCCAGCTTTAGTTACGATTTCGAGTTTGTTAGGAGATATTTACGATAGTTTTCGTACATTGATATACGAGTTGGTGCAAGCTGGGAAGATCGGATACTCGACTAGTTCTTTAATATATTAAGTTCGATTTTGCACGGACCAGCCAGCATAGTTATTTTCGTCCAATGAATGACATTTCTCGAAGTGTGTGAAACTTTTTTTTCAGCTCAAATTAACAAGATCCGATGGAAAATTCGACAGTTAAACTAACACTGTTCACGTCGATGTGGGCAGACTCGGTAAAAGTCACCCTGAACCAGGATTATTAAGTATACTATTTGCTCCCCCTATCCAATGATTGTGAATCCAATTACTTGCAGTTCAATATCGTTGCCGCCAAAACAATCGGTATTCTTAAAACGTCCAATCCCAAATTTCAGCAGGTCCTGGGCAGTCCAACTCGCTTCGGTAGCTCCTGAGTTGATCTCAACGCGATTCTTCCAAATGAAAAATTCATTTCGAACAATTGCGTTTGCTTGCTAGAAGTTCACCGCAATTTTTTGGTGATCCTTCCGAATACAATAATGCTAGATTTGTTTGGTGATTCGTTTTCCTAACTTTGATTTCAGACAGCATGCGCGAGATTACTAACATATGTCAGAGTAAAATATGCTCAGTTTTATATTACAATGTTAGCACAGAGAGCTTTAGACCCGTGCGATGTTCACAAATCATTGAATTTTATTATCAAAATTCGTGTAATGTTGAAAGTATGTTTCGCAAGCGTAGAGCCTCTTTTTCTATTAGACATTTAGACCATTTATTTGATCTAATATGGTAAACTTAGACCATTGTATGCTCATACTCATCGGCTTAAGTCAGAGGATAATTGTACTCTAGCGACTAGTTGGGAAATAAGATCGGTACAGTACAGTTGGATGCTTGAAAACTGGCTTCAAAATTTTTAAATCCAGCTAATCCGTTTATGATCTAAATAAGCGAGAAGAAAACGCCTTCTTCATTTTCATGTTTTGATAATTTGGAATGGTGGAAACCTCATGGCTAGAAGATCATATCTATAGTAAATCTATGTCCTGAAACAAAGGATTAAAAAAATCTGCGCATTTGATATTTTGTAGTACGTTTGTGATAAGTTTTAGTTAGTTTTATTTTCTTGACATTGGTCAGGAAATCTGATAATGGTGCAGAACCGTAAACCGTAAAACTATAAATTACATATGTATATCACTGAAAATATGTGATCAAAGTAACGAGTATTGTCTGAAAATCAATACATTTACGTTTTGCTATCAAGTTTATTGTCAATCATCTGTTCGTCTTGTATCTTTTTCTGCAATGGTTAATCAAACATGATACGTCAATTTGGCTTAATAATGGACATATAAACTTTTACCTTTTTGTGTTGAGGAAATTATTGTTCAAAAATCCACGAATAATTAACTGCAAACTATCACTAATGTAAAGTTAGTTTCGCAAAACTGTCGCACGCCAAGGCCGGAGGCCTGTTGCGGTCCTAATCAACCACTAGTGATTAGTGGAGGCACAAATAAAGCAGGAATAAAAATATCAATGGAGACGCCTTCATTTCCATAATTTTGCCGTGTGTCTACCTAACAGATAATTATGGTAGTTAGTTAGAAGTGTTTGTGTATCCACCATCGAATAACTACCATTTCCAACGTACGCAACTAATGAACTGGCTCGAAATCCTGTAAACATTTTTCTACACATAACCCCAATCACAAATCATCCTCCCATCCTGTCCGCCCCCACTCAGCAGCAGCGACACCCGAAACGATGGAAACGCATGATCGCCGGTGTGTTCGCTTTTGCGTTGTCTTTTTCGATACGACTGCCATATAGCGCACCGCATCAAGGAGGCAAGGCACACCGCTCACTATACAATGGAAGGACAAAGGCTATACTATACAAAAGCATCTACTAGCATCATCATTTACCGTCGTCGTAGGTTTTTCCTTTTGAGCCCGAACTTCGTCCTAGGTGCGTGCCAGTTGGTTGGAAAGCGACAAAAAAAAAGAAAACCTTTTGCTGTTCTTTGCCCGTAGGTTACAGCACCAAACGTACACTACACCTACCTACCTACACGTCTTCTAGTGGCTTATTGATAGGTTCATCGGCCTGGGGACAAAAATGTACGCGGACACGACGTTGCGTGCGCTAACGAGGACGGCTTCCTTTTGCCTTCGAATAGCCGTCCGCGTGCTGCTTCTGCTGCTCCTTCCTGCTGCTACCTTCCAGCTGTCACTACTTGTCGCTGCCTCGCTGCCGGGTGCGATTAGACGCTCGACTTTACACCGAAATATTTTCCTGCTTCTTCCACACGAATTCTTACTTTTTTTCGGAAACTTTACGTAATATCACAGTTATTAACACACTTTTTTCTGTCGTTCGCTATTTGGACTTTTATTTCCACCGAGCCCGGCTTCGACACTGGCGCTGTCGATGCTAGAGCTACTACTTTTTTGCTTATCTTTTAATCGAATAAATTGCTGCCCTGCTACAGGGCAAAACAATCAATACCATTACACTTTTTGCCTCGTATGTAATAGATTGTAACTGTTTCTCGCTGTTAGAAAGACAATCAGCGTGGCGTTTCCCACAAAACTTCGAGATAACAGATTGCACGGTCAGAGGCGTTGTTTTGAACAGCTATTTTCGGTAAAGACTATATACTGTGTCTCTGTTGGTCGCGGCTGCTACTTTCACCACTGCGTGTTGTTCCGATACCAAGGATAAGACCGAGAGCAGCAGTCACCCATTTACATCGCTCTACTAGACGATACGTACTGATAAGGATTGGTGTGACGACGTAATCACTACCATATGTAATTACACGTAGTTGATTAACTTTTCCGGACGATCTGATTTTTTTTACACTGTAAAGTATTGACGGTTCGACGGTTTTTGTTTTTTTTTAGATAAAACGGATAAAGATGACTGTAAAGATTCGGTAACGATTACAACGAAGTAGATTTTTGTAAAGCCCCATCGGATCAGCACAGGGAGCCTCCGATCCGCAGGGCTGTGAGTTTATTTTTAATGCGTATTTTGGTGCTCCAGCTAGTTTGTACCTATTTTCCGGTTGCAGGGTCTCCGCTTATTGATTATCGATTACTTGACTGTTTCGTCCCGTTTTGGATGTTTGTTGTTTTTATATACGCGTGTGAATGTCTGCGTGCGTCCGCAATCTACGCATCAACGAAAATTTCGCCTCTGGTGACTATTTATGCACCATCAGGATGTTGTCGTAGATTGTCCCGGAGAAACGAACGCTCTGCTTCGGAACTGCTTCTTCACGGTTTTTGCTGCCGCTGACACGACTTCTTCCGTTCAAATTCTTCCTACTCACGCCGAGCTCGTCTCGACGGCCATTTTAGTCGACGTTTTTTTCTGCAGCTTCTGCTGCCGATTCTCCGTGTGGAACACTGTGGATTATCTCTCGTGTATGTACATGCAATATTTTCATGTCTGATTACATCTATTTATCGCGTCATTACTCCCGCTAAAGTTCGCCATTGCTGCGGACTCGTGCCGTCATTTCTGCGGCTGTTTCACCTTGCTCTTGCGGAACCACATCCGTACACGACCTGAACCGAGTCCTAATCGAACCACTTGTGCTCGAACAATATGTTTTCTGCCTTATTACGCTGTTTGATTTGCAATGATGATATAATAATAACAAAAAGTGAGATTTTCGTTTCAATTTTTCCGCAGTTACTTCCACACGACTCACGCGATTCTCTGTATCTGTTGGCGATTCTCTCGGCGGCAGCCGTTCGATGCTTCAATTTTTCGGTACCAGAGGGCTCACTAACACCTAGCGCCGAATCCTAGCAGATTCACTCTCTAGTGCGCCCCATCGGGTGTATTCGTTTCGTTCCATTCTCATGGAACAATCTCCACCTGCTCCACACTGCGGCCGCTAAATCACCCTCGCCGGCTCCATGACTGTGTACAATACAATTAGACTGGCGACAGCTGGAGAGGGTTGCTCTACATCAGCTGAGTCGCAGCACTTCGTTCTCTCTCACCTTCACCTTGCTTTTCAAGCGAGCAGCGTAAAGCACGGTGGAAGGACGTAACAACACCAATCTGTTGAGTTCGCTTCTGTGACGATTGGCCGCGCGCGCGGCATCGACGTTCAGCGTTCATCCATCGGATCGTTCTAGTAGTTGTGGGCGTCCGCCACAAGTTCACCGTGAAAATCATAAACAAAAACAACTGCTTCATGCGTTGCAACCTTCCACAACACAACGCAACCCTTCCCGCGATCCAGGGGCAGTTTGTGTTTGCGTTGTTTTGTTCACACTCACACACACTGCAGAACGTTTTTTTTGCTCTCCCCCCGATATCACGATGGAGAGCGCCCGGTTTTTTCCCTACACCATGTGCGATCACCTCTTTCTCTCGTTTTACTGCTGGCTGCCGCTGCTGCTGATGGTTCGCTTTGACGTCAATGCCGCACCAAATAGTCAGGTAGAAAAAGAGGGCTGGAAAAACTCGACCGCGTCGGCGTAGAAGTTCAACAACGGCGACGACGACAGCCGTTGACACGATTTCGTACATCCATCCAACCTATCTATCCATCATCGATTGCAGCAAGCAGAGTTCTGCGTGACATATTGTGCACCGGTACGGGGGTTTAAGCACACCGGACATGTTCCGAGGGACGCGAGTGATGTCAACGAAACTGTTTTCACTTTGCGACATAGAATTTGAATTTGAACCAAAAATCCGAAGTACACTAATATATTGAAAACTGTGAAAATTTGGCATTGGCTAGCGGCGTCAGATCATACAAAGTATTAGGTCTTATATAATTCACCAAATGGGAAAATACCGTTCTATATGGTTGTAATAAATATTGATAATTTTTCAACCAAGACACCGATGAGAAATTACATCATTTCAGCAGCAGCCGATTACAATTTTTTAACTGTCGAAAATTTATCATTTGAATGTTCATTTGTTTAAGTGTCTTTTTTAAGTGTCATTGAATTCCATTTATTTATAATTTATTATACTGACATAAATATTTCACTCTGACTTGCAGACCTTATAAGTGTCAATTTCAAGAAGATTGATCGGTTTTATGCTAGAAATGTTATTCAATTTTCTTTTTGAAATGCAAAAATACTCCCGTCCTGCCGTCGGACGTACCTACTAGGTTAAGTTTGAGATCGATAAACGAAAAGAGTAATGACCCCAGGTTACTTCCTTGAGGTGCCCCCGAACAGTTGGTAAAACTTTGTAATTCTTACTTACTTAATTGGCCTAACGTCTTACGACAAGGCCTGCGCAGTATAATTTCTCCATCTGTTTCGGTCCATGGCCACTGATCTCCAGTTACGCGGGCACCCAGTGCTCGCCAGATCTCGCTCCACCTGGTCTTGCCACCTCGCTCGCTGTGCCCCTTTTCGTCTTGTTCCTACCGGGTTCGATGCGAAAACCATTTTTGCAGGATAGTTGTCCGGCATTCTAGCAACATGTCCTGCCCAACGTATCCGTCTAGCTTTAACCACTTTCTGAATGCTTGGTTCGCCGTAGAGACGCGCTAGCTAGTGGTTCATTCTTCGCCTCCATACACCGTTCTCTTGCACTCCGCCAAAGATGGTTCTTAGCACCCGCCGTTCAAAAACGCCGAGTGCTCGTAGGTCCTCTTCTGGTAGTGTCCACGTTTCATTCCCGTAGAGCAGCGGTTCCCAAATGGGGGTTCGCGAACCCCCAGGGGTACGCCAAAACTTTAGTTCGCTTCAGAATAGTATACGGAAATCCGTCAGGGGGTACGCGAACCGAAAAAAGGTTGGGAACCGCTGCCGTAGAGGACAATCGGTCTAATTAGCGTTTTGTACAGTGTGCACTTTGTACGAGGACTCAGATTGTTCGACCGCAAGTATTTGTGGAGTCCGCAGTAGGCCCGACTTCCGCTGATAATACGCCTTTTAATCTCACGGCTGTATTGTTGTCCTCTGTTGCCAGTGAGCCAAGGTATACAAACTCGTCGACTACCTCGAACTCATCCCCGTCGATTACCACGGTTCTGCCCAAGCGGGCCCTGTCGCGCTCGGTCCCGCTCGCCAGCATACACTTCGTTTTAGACGTATTTATCTTCAATCCAATCTTCTCTACTTTGCGTTTAAGTCTGGTGTTCTGATCTTCCACCGCCTCAAATGTTATGTCGGCTACCGATTGACTGGATTTATTGAAAATCGTGCCCCGCATTTCGATCGCCGCTCGTCTTATAACACCTTCAAGCGCAATGTTGAATAGCAGGCAGGAAAGATCATCTCCTTGTCGAAGTCCCCTGCGAGATCCGAATGGGTCCGACAATTTACCCGAGATTCTCACACAGCACTGGATACCATCCATCGTAGCCATGATAAGTCTAGTAAGCTTACCCGGAAAGCCGTTTTCGTCCATAATTTTCCATAGCTGTTGTCGGTTTACGCTTTCACATGCGGCTTTGAAATCGATGAATAGGTGATGCGTGGGGACTCGGAATTCGCGGGACTTCTGAAGGATCTGCCGCAGGGTGTAGATTTGGTCCGTTGTAGCCGTTTTCGTCGCCTGGGTCTTTGCCGATTGTTCCGATTAGAGTTATTATTACTTACGGAGTCCATTGCTTTGAATTTTTAGTGGTTCAGGCTTGCAAAGCCCGCAACCAACCCCACAGTATCGCCGGAGGGTCAGCGTTGCTCGAAGGAGCCCTCCTCCCCTGTCAGCATACGACCTTGGCTTCCACCGGGGTTGGTTACCCGATCTCCACCGAGGTTGCTCGTATCCCGGCTGGTACCACGAGGAGGTAGGGGTAGAAGTTGCTGGGTAAGAGGCTATGGACCACTGTGGGGTCTATTTAAGCCCAGTGCGGAATGCACCGATGGTACGCATTACCCAGCCGTTTTCCAGCCAAACTTTGTAATTCATGGCTTTCTATTTTTAAAGATAACGCTTAACCAAAATGCTACGGTCTTAGCCATTTTACGATGGCGGGCGAAGCACCAAAACGTTCATTTTGCATGTTCCTAAGGCAATGCGAGTGAATATGGTCAGCAGGGCTTCGGTCGATCTTTTTTTCTACCGCAGTCACACCAAACGCGCATTCAAGTTCACACCGTCCGTTTAGAGGTGGAGTACGAACGCTATGCATAACACAACTGGCAGTTTGCTCAGTCAAACGCCGATTGCACTCTGCAGAATGAACGCGTTCTAAAGTTTTTTGACATTTTCGTTTCGATCAAGTTGCCTTTACCGTTTGGAGCAGCGAATGACTGCAAAACAGTCAAATGACTGGCAATCACCACGCTAACGAAAAGCAACCGCACAATCGTATGATTCAATACTACAAAAAAACAACCACTACATGTGCATGGAAGAAGTCGGTCGGACTCCGTCCAATACAAACGAATATTTTGCTTGCGTCGGACCGACGTCCGGGTGACAAACTATTACTGTGAGCAACCGATTTGGAGACAAAAAGAGAAACGTATGCTTCCAGTCATTTTGCAGTTTATATTCTCAAAGCGCAAAGCAAAACGGGAGATCGACTGTTTGCTTTTGCTGAGATGCCGCATGAATTGTAAGACGGCAGCAGCGCAAGCGGCAGATTGACTGGATTCAAAAAACAGTCAAATGATCGTTCAAAAAGCGGAGTTTGAATGCGGAAAGTTCGCATTCACGGCAGTCACATTCAACTTGCGATCCCTTTTCAAGCCCTGATGGTCAGGTTCTTCTTGTAATTTACGCATTTTTACGCGAGTTTTATAATTTGTGCGATTGTAAACTGCAACAACTGAAATTCTTCGCAAATTTCGAAATTTTTGATTCCAGGTTATACCAGAATTTTGGAATTTTTGCGTTTCTCTCCATTTACGTGGAACGTATCATTCGTATGAAAGGCGGCTTAATTGTACTGACTAGGCCATCTTGCACTCTGGTTCAAAATGGCGCAAGTAGAAGCGTCTTTTGCTTTCATTTTAACAGTATTCGGATCTTTTGTTCGTATGAATATTCCCCATAATCTTAATATTATAAAAGTTATTCATGGCTGACTATGATTAAAATCAAAAAACTATCTTTTTCTGTTAGGAGATAACACATCGTTTCTTCAGCTAAGTTTTAGACATTGTAGAAACAAGCAGTTTTGCTGAAAACATGACATTTCTATCTCTACCACGTGCCGAGTTTTAGAGCATTTTCTTTAAGAGTTCGTTCATAATAAAATTTTCCATACTTAACTTTTGTTAGCTGCATTTTACAAGAATACATTGTTCTAGACAATTAAGGCCAATGCAAATTATTTTTAAAGTTACCTGGGTAAACCAGGATTGATTTGCTCTTTTTCGGATGCTGTGATGCATTCCCAACTCATGGAAGCCTTTAAGTTCCCTGCTAGTCAATCCGTTTCTGCCAGCGAACAACAGTTGTTCCGGTCCTGCGCGCGGGTGTATGGAACGGGGCAACCAGATCAGAAAATATCGATAATTCCTTTAGCAATTCTTCTGGTGGCACAGTCCCCGTTTACAGCTCTATGTCTGATCCGCAATCCAATCCGCTGTTGATTTGCTACCAGAACGTGCGTGGATTTCAAACCAAAATCGATTATTTTTTAGTGTTGTGACAGAGCCTCTTGGCTCCGTTGGCCCCGTTGTGCGGCACTGGCCTAGCAAGCCAGGCGTCGCATATTCGAATCTCGACTGGTAGAGACTGTAGGAATCAATAGGATCGTAGCCACTAGCAGCACTAGCCCCACAATTGTCCTGTACTCAGCTGGCTGTAAAGTCTGTAGTACAGTATGGTGAAGCTCACACTCGTGTGATCTAATGTTCTCACACACTTGTACTCGTTCTAACGAACACGTCGGCATAAACATCGCTTTCGGACTTTCGCTCTCATTTATTCATGAACTCGCTCGTCATTGCAGCCCAAGCATCTGATACCGATTGCCCGCGACAGTTCGCACCCTTATCCGTGGGTAGAATTGAGGGCGTAAGTTAAAGAAGAAAAGAAAAAGTAATGCAAAATCTGTATCCCAGTCAGGGCTGCCACATGCATAGATTATTCTGTGTTTAACAGATATTTCAAAGAAATCGCCTGTACAGAATCTATATGCATAGAATACAGATTTTCGCCAATTACACAGATTAAACAGATTTTTGAGCTTTTACAATGAGGGTGAAAGAGTCGGAAATAGTCAGCATAATTACTCTCCGTCTCTTTCACTCTCATTGTTTTGCATTGGACAGATTTTTGCGCAGATATTTTTCCTCGTTGTACAGATGGTCAGATTTTCCAACAAAAAACACAAAAGTATATGTGGCATCCCTGATCCTAGTGTGCCACTAGCCCTCACGGGCAGTTGGCGGGTCACAAGTTGTTTGCGTCGTGAGTGGGCTATGCAAAACGACGCTACGAGGCTGTGCGTTCGCGAGTGTGTAGGTTGCAGAATGTCTGCAAACAGCACCAGCGTTTGTTTGTCGTACGCTTACATTAGTGGCGTAAGCGTTGGATGCTATGCTTCTCATACTCGATCGCGTGAGGGTAAGGCTCGTTTCCTTCTCATTCGATTTGCAACATTGCTGTAATATACAAACAGACGGTCAAGTTTCGCAATCGGAACATAGCATTTAGGCTTTCCTTTTCTGTTTTGTGGCAGAGCCGAATTTCGATAACGGGTGACGACTAAAATTTTGGAGTTTTTTTGAGGCTCTTATACTCCACAACAAACAAGCTCAGAGAGAAATGAGAGTATGTATGTGTTAGCTCTCTCTCTCTCTCTCTTCTTTTTGTCAGTATTTTTTGTTTCGTTTATGCTTGCCTTGTTTTGCTTAAAATGACGTCGAAACACGAAGCATTTCGAGAGCGCGTTGTACACTTCTACGAGCTGCCACAGAAATCTCGGCAAAAAGTATACGGTACAACATTTAAAAAGCGAATATGTTGCGGCTTCGACTGTACCATATCCTAAGATGCTCAACAACTATTCGCAAGCAAGGTAGTGGAAGACCAACCAAAATTATGGACGCAGAAGGACATCTTTCTCTTTCTCGTTTCTACAACAACAAGCCCTCTGGTTTGGCTATCAATTAAGATGCATCAGATGCATGTTTGAAGAAAATTTTGATCCCGTTTCTACAAAAACATCATGCAGATGGACCATACGTGTTTTGGCCGGAATTGCAAAAAGTTGATTAATAGAATCAAAAGTTGACATGACGGCCTTACAACGTTCCTTGTGAGGAACGTGCTGCTCGAACCAAAGATGCTGATACAACGCTCTTGTTTCGACGACAAACGAAAGCTTCGCCGAACAGCGGATTACGGACCGTTTTGAAATGTACACTAATTTTTTTTCAACAATGGATAATGTATCTTTAATGTTGGTAGATCAGATCTTCTTCATGTATCTTTGTCTTTTTTGGACAGCTTGAGAAAAAAATTCCAAAATTTTAGTGGTCACCCGTAATAATCGGAAACCTGGCTTGTCGGGAAAATCCACTCGCAACAACTGTCTACGTTAAGTTAGCCCGTCGATTACTG
Source organism: Sabethes cyaneus (assembly GCF_943734655.1). Lineage (NCBI taxonomy): Eukaryota > Metazoa > Arthropoda > Insecta > Diptera > Culicidae > Sabethes > Sabethes cyaneus. The sequence goes on from NC_071355.1 coordinate 54,776,384, forward strand.
GTCATATATCAACTTTGAAAAAAAAAATTAAAACTTGCCTGTCCATTTATTTTTAGGCGATCCGACTCATTCTTCAACATCTCTAATGTAACGCAGGGAAGCAATCTTGGACCATTGCTTTTTTCTCTTTTTCTTTGTCTTAAACCAAATATTATTTAATGTCAAGGCACTCATTTATTCAAGTGAACTAGCAGCTCTCCTGCCAACTGGTTGTTGGTCTTTTTATGCCGACGAGGCAAAATTTTTTAAGATGATCAAAACCAACTCCGACTGTATAGAACTGTCACGGCTAGCAGACAGATTTAAAGTTTTGTGCTTGAGTAATACGCTCATGCAGTGCACACAATCTAATTTTATATGCACAATAACGGCATTGTCTCCAGAGCAAATAAACAACTTGGGTTATTTAAAATAGCAAAAAAATCTGTTACCGGTCGCCATTCAGTGTACTATTGTTTGATACGCTCTGTTTTAGGGTTCTTTGCCCGTGATCTGTTATCATTTCCATCAAAATTGGACCAATACAAGAATATTTTGATATATTGTCTTATACGGTCTTATAAGATGTGTTCGAATACTTCATTGAGCTTCATATTTTCTTTCCATCTCATAAAACATCTTGGTTCCGTCCACAACGGCTAATTCTTTAGTTTTGGAATTGCCACGTGTACGCTCAATTCTCACATAAATTTTCCTAATGACAGTCGTAAGATAACATAAATCTTTATAAAATCTGGCAGGCAGAATCTGGTCTGGCAGAATAGGCCACCAGCAAAAACAGCCCACATTTTCGGTAAAATCACAGTGAAAGCAACCTCGCCGGCAGGTGTTCACCACGCACAGCACATACTTCGCATTGTGACGCTGACTACGGTAACCAAAATGTAAATGATTTTCTCCACCAGAATCGCTGCAAATAACGACATCAATGTACCGTCAGCTCCGCCACCGCCATCGGGCACTCTCCATACGCATCGGCAATTATAGTTCTTTTTTTCGGCAATGGGCCATTATAATCCAAATCACTAATCCCCAGCACACTCGCGCCTGCCATGCTGGAAGTGTGTTTTTGCACTCGCTGCTGCTGCTGCCGCTGCCGTTGCTTGTTCGTGTGAGGTCAGCTGCTGGCGGTGTTTGTTCTGCGTACCTACCTTTATATGCCATTTCATTCGCTTGAAAGAACCGGACAGAGAATATACACAAATGAGCAGGTGAAACCAGCAATTACCGTTGACATTGACATAACATTTTACTACTACGATCATGATGATGATGATGATGATGATGATGATGATGTTTTCCGTCAAGTGACATCGTTTTGTTTCTTGTTTAATTTGTTGTTACCTGGTTAGCTAGTGGGCCTACAATAAGCACAACATTCATAAATTAAATTACAAACCATTCTTGTAATTGTAAATGTAGGGTTTATTTCTAATTCCCGTCGTAGTAAGTAAAGCCATTCTAATTTTCATCATTTGTTGGATGGATTTAATGAATTCTCCAAAAGTTCTTGTACTGATTTGACTAAAACACACTTACCTACCGATCCGTGAACTTTGAAATCACTGAAAAGCGATTATTAAAGCATATTATTGAAATTACATAACTGACTTTATTTCTTAAATTCGTCGTACCGTTTTAAAATCCGTCCATCAAAATTTTTTATCGTCCGAACTAAAAATCACAATGTTTACGAAGCTAACGCGCATGGCAGGACGACATGACAAATGTTATTTTGCAAAATTTCTGCAGGTCAGGCAAGTTTTCCTGGCTGTAGAATAACGGCAATGCGTTGTGTAAGCTATTTTCATTCATGAATGACGGAAATTAAACGGATTAGTCGACATTTTCTTCTTCGTCGCACGAAAAAAGTAGGAAATTCGGCTGGTAGGACTTCTTTAATGATAAAAAGCATTTAAATAGATCTCAGCTCATTTTGATTGATCGTGTATGATAGACAACAAACTAAAATATTAGGGAATAGCTAGTTTTGCATTGTGTGTCATAAAAATGCTGATATTTTTAATAATTTGTGTTGGATAGGACGGGAATAGGCAATTACGACGAAGCAGCAACATACCCTATGACTGTTAGATTTTTTGAGATACTCCTAACCAATGAGGTTTAAAAAGGTGTGGCAGATGAAGACATTTGATGGTGTTAGTAGCGAAAAATCAGAAAACGACGTCAAACTACAAAAACAAACCGCGTTGGACAATGGGGTTTGTTTTTGGAGTTTGACGTCATGCTTCATCGTGATTGGTCGATTTACGATTCCACCCACACCATGATGAAATTTCTTCATTGCACTAATACCACTTACCCAACATTGCCACCCCTGTATATATCTAGTTCACCCATCAAAAAAGTTTCGCAAAAATATTATATTTTATCTCTACTAGTCTTCCAAATTATCTGTCAATACCGCCCACAGTCAAATGATGTACGATTATTCAACGCAACTCCATATCTACTGACACGATGTTTACTTAATACTGTTTTCCGGTCATTATCATGCTAATTCACTTTAAATATTCAACTTGTTTTGCTTATCTGAAATGCTCTAATTGTAATTTACGTAGCTCTGGTAACTTGTAGATAAAGTGGGTGGTTTATGTGTTCTTCAACAAATGCAAAATGATTTTTTTTATCCATTATCTTGTATACTCTTATCGATACAAAGACTAAAACTGATATTTCTTATAAATTGTGGAACTATTTTACTTACTTTTTCGGCAATAATCCGCTTATTGAATCCATACCGAATTCAGGAGACGTCTCCACGTTTCTCGGTCTTTGGCTGCCGCTCTCCAGTCGCCTCTAACCAGGGGCGGACTGGGAGCCAAAGGGCCCACCGGGCCTTTGAGATTAGGGGCCCCAGTTTGCAATATTCTCATGATAGTAAATTAACACACAAAAAACGACATCTACTCAAAAGACATCAGCGTTACAAGGACAGTAAATCGATTGAATATGGGCTCTATAAGTCATGTCGTGCAACTCGACTCGACTCAGGCACTGTCAAGTGTCGAGTATCGGGAGAACGGGAAGCATAGCGGATCGATGCTCGGAACAAAACAAACTCAGTCATTATTAGGACCGAGTTACCAGCTTTTAGCGTGTGCGTCATATTAGAGGTTCACGGTACCTTAGTTTGGACGCATTTTTCTTCAGCCCAATCTTCGCTACTTTGAGTTTTAGTTTGTTCAGCCTCCACCACAGATGCTGTTCTATCGACAATATCCATTTCATTGGCAAAGCAGACGATCTAACTAGATTTGCTGAAGATTGTGCCTGTGTGTTGCTCCTTTCATAACATTCTGTAACGGCATGTTGAACAGCCCACATGAGGGACCATCACGTTGATAAAGTCCACTTCGAGGTTAGAATAGCCATGATTTTACGGTCGATGGTATCATACGGAACTTTGAAATCAATGAAATAATTGTACGTAGAATTCTACATTCATGAACTTTTTGGAGGATCTGCCGCAGCGTGAATATTTGATTCTTTACTGACCGTGCTTCAGCGAACCCGGAAGAGAACTTTCCACATTCTGATAAGTGCCACTGTGCATCTTTGCCAGCAATGCAACGTTTTTCTCATCTATCACCCATTTATATTTCTGCAGATTTTATGTTATAGGGTTAATGACATGCAAAATTGCAAGTATCAAATAAGCTGATTTTATAAATAATAGGATGTCAACAGTTCAATATATATGAGTAGCTTACTGCGTCTTCACGTCAGAACAGAACAGTTCATAGTGCAGGCGATCCCCGTGCCGAGTTATAGCTATCCCTGGGATTAAACTTTTGGGTTCTCCTATAAGAATTCTGCTTCTATAAGCAAGGTATTCTCTGCGAATCCTCTGCAGAATTTCTTCACAAGATTTCAATGTGAGGAATGCCCGAGTCTCTGCGCGAATCGTTTTGGTTCGTCCTGGTAGAGCTGCGGAAAAAAGAACCCACCGTCTAAAAACGTCAGTACGAAGAGCACGTGCTCGCCAGTCCAGAGGAGATGTTCACCAGCAACGACACACGAAGTTTCTACAAAACGGCCAGGTGCAAGAATTTTGCCATGCCTGTGATGTGCAATGATAGTGCTGGCAACCTACTTGGTGACAAAACGACGGTAGCAGCCAGGTGGAAGAGTATTTCCAGACGCTGTTGAATAGAGAAGTAAACACGAAGATCAGCGAGTACAGGATAAGAATTTTGAGCGACGGCCAAACTGTGGAGCTATCAACACAGGAGGAGATCAAAAGAGCAATCAATGAGCTGAAAAACGGTAAGGTTGCTGTAAAGGATGGTATCCTGGCTGAACTTCTAAAAGTGAGGAGCGAGCAGCTGTACGAAACGATTCGCCACCTCATTGTCAGGAACAGAATATGGGAGGAAAATAAATATCGGAGGAGTGGTTGATTGGCCTCATTTCCCATAATTTTAAAAACGGACATCGACTTGAGAGTAAAAACTATCGAGACATTACGTTGCTCAATTTTACCTATAAGGTGCTCTGCCTATCGTGTGTTTTAGACTGAGTCCGTTAGCTGAGTTCTTCGTTGGCGAGTATCAAGCTGGTTTTCATGAGGCTCGCTTCACGATGGATCAAATATTTACCCTGCGTCTAGTAACTGACGAGTTCCGGGAGTACAACTTGCAGACTCATCATATTTTTATGGATTTCAAGGCGGCATACGATTCAGTAAAACGAAATGAGCTGTGACAGTTAACGCAAGGACATGGTTTTCCCACAGAACTAGTTACGCTGATTCGTGTGACGCTGGATGAGTAAAAATTATGAGTCAGAATAGCAGATGAGACCTCACGTGCTTCTTGACTTTGCGGATGACGTCGATATCACCGAAATCAAAAGTAGAGCAGGGAAAGAAGCCTTTAGGTCATTTATTGAGAAATTGGGACTTACCATTAACACCGCCAAAACGAAGTACATGGCGTGGAAATCCAAATGGTGTTGGTGTCGAAGAGGAACTGAATATATTTTGGTTTGCTCGTGACATGTGACAACGATGTAAATCGCAAAATAAAACGACTAATTGGTCGGTATTAAGTCAGACCGAACCAAGTGACAAAACTCTGATTCCGAGAAAAACGCGTTCAAAGTGTGCAGCTCTGTATGGTTTATATGCTACCAATCGTTAGGAATCATCTCATAACTATGACTGTTTGCAATATTTATGTAGTCTGATTGGAGTAAAATGTTGCTTAGAAATTTCTTGATCGTTTGCGTTCATTAACTCATTTTTTAAAATTTTGCGACTTGGTCCGGTCTGATTTAACACCGACCAATTGTAGCTGCGAATTGGCCTTTACGTAGGCATTACATTTTGTAGCTGAAGTCCCGTAGCTTGCAAATTCGCATAAACTGACGCTCTAGAGAACACTAATCCTCTCGGTGGCCCTTTACGGACATGAATCATGGACGCTAAAAGAAGCTAATTGACGAATGCTTGGGGTTTTAGCGTTAAATTTTGCAAAATCCAAAATGGCGTGTAGCGCAGACGCATGAACCACGAGCTATATTAAGGATGCAAATATGCTGTTATAATGAAGATAGTACAGTGTGGCAGTCTGCGCTGAGCTGGTCACGTGTCTAGAATGCCCGACGAAAGAGTAGCCAAAATTATTTTAAGCAGAGAATCAAGAAGAGGCCGTAAACTTCGGAGTAGACATCGCACTGATAGATGTGCGCTATCGAGGATGATGCACGTTCAGCTGGTGTTCGAGGGGTTTAAAGAAAGGTAGCTCAGGATTGAATACTGGAGGACCATAATTCATTCGGAGCAGGATCGATAACGGCCCGTCGCCACTGAAGTAAACCAAGTATGGAGCTTAAGCCGACAGTTCGAAATTTTTAAGTAGTCTGTACTGCTACTGTACTGTACTTTTAAGTAGTTAACTGCGGATGTAATACTAATTTTACTTTTAAATACTCAGAATTGTAGCTAGTAATATTTTCGGAGCTTTAACCCCAACAGTTCAACTTAAATGATTTCATGAATCACGGGGCCCCAGCAATTGAACATTCGTGAGTCGCAGAAAAAGTTCAATTGAAAGAGAAACTTTGGTTTAAAGTTCGGGGCCCCAATAGTCCCATTTGAAGCTGATTTTTCAATCATCAAATCGGCTGATTTCATGAATCATGGGGCCCCAGCAATCGAACATTCGCGAGTCATAGAAAAAGTTTAATTGAAAGAGAAATTTTGGTTTAAAGTTCGGAGCCCCAATAGTCCCATTTGAAGCTGAATTTTCAATCATCAAATCGGTTGATTTCATAAATCATGGGGCCCCAGCAATTGAACATTCGTGAGTTGCTGAAAGAGTTTAACTGAATTAAAAATTCTGGAAAAACTCATTTTGTGTAACGATAAACTTTTTTCTGGGGCCCACCGGGCATTTGCCCGGTTGCCCAGTGGGCCAGTCCGCCCCTGCCTCTAACACCCGCTGCTCTAGCATCCACGTCAATAGTGCTCATTCAACGGGTACGGTAGCTGCCTCGAAGTCGTCGGCCTCTGTCGGATTCCCTGCTAAATATTGTTTTCGCTGGCACTCTCATCCGGCATCCTTGCTACGTGGCCAGCCCATTGTGGCCTGTCCTGTTTTAGTCGCTTCACAATATCCGCATCTTTGTATACTTGGTATATTTCAGGATTCATGTGACTGGGTCACATTCCGTCGTCTAATACGCTGCTAAAAATTAATCGCCAGATCTTATGCTCAAAAACGCCTAGAGCTCATCGATCGCTTTCTTTCAACGTCGTGCTCGATTGAATTGTGAATTTTGTTCACAATAGATACGCATTTCGCCTACGACTTGCAGGTTTCATCAGTGTCTGTTTTCGAATACAGACACTGATGAAGCCAGCAGGTCGGAAGCGACTTTACAGTCGGGCGGCAGAAACCAGGCTTCCGTTCGACGCTCTCGCGTTGCTCTAAAAGGAAGAGGAAGTTGTAAATGGTGGACCGACTGTATTTAGGGTCAATGACGGTCAACTTGTTCGCTCCGGGATCGAGCTGACAATACGAACACAGCCTTAAGCGTAGTTTCTGGGGTTTGTTGATTTATTTTTCAGTGAAATTATTATGAATAATTAATTATTATTCATACTCAAAATGACTAATTCTGGAGAAGTTCTATGTTGGGTGCTATTTTTACGAGTAGGGAAATCTGCTCCATTCCCCCTGACACCACCTTATCGGTATTACTTCAGGGAGGGGCTATTGTGCTTAACGCACTCTCTTAGATAACTACTGAACTATGGTAGTTAGGCTATTTATTCGCCGTTGATCGGCTCTCCAGCGGTTTTGTAGCTCAAGTACAATCTGGGTAACAGCCGCATTGACGCTCCCCAGACGTCCGAGCTGGAACACATCCTTTGGACTAAGTTATCCGGAGCAGTGTCCTGTCCGCTCACTGTCATCATGTTGCTTCTCGCACCCGCGAAACGAGGGCATATGAAGAAAGCATGTTCTACAATTTCCACAACATCCACGCATTCGGAGCACGCGGGGGACTCCGCATGCCCAAACTTGTGCAGATACTGTCTAAAACAAGTATGCCCTGACAGAATCTGTGTCAGGTGAAAGTTGACTTCGCTGTGGCGCCTGTTGACCCACCCGGATAGTTCCGGTAAGTCGATGTGTCCACCGGTCTTTTGTGGAAGTAGACCATGCCCGCTGCCATGTGGTCATCGAGGCCGATCTTGTGGTACTCCGTATGCCTCTAGTTCCACGTTGGTTGAAGCGCTCTACGTCCTCGCTGATGATGATGCCAATAGGCATCATACCCGCTAAGACGCAGATTGCATCATGCGAAACTGTGCGATACGCACTCGCCACTCTCAAGCACATGAGACGATAGGTGCTTTCCAGCTTGGCTAGATAGTTTTTGGTGCCTAACGCCGATGACCACACCGGCCTGCCATACCTGAGTATGGACTGGACCACGTTGGCTAATAGCCTTCGCTTGCTGCCATTCACCGCAGAGCTATTAGACATCATACGAGACAATGCCGAAATAGCTATGGAAGCCTTCTTGCAGGCATAGTCGACATGGCTCCCGAACTTGAGCTTGTCGTCGACCATGACTCCCAGGAGTGTTAAGGACCGCGTTGACGAAATATTGCAGTCCCCGACGCTGATATTTGCTTGCTACACCGACTTGCGGTTATTCACCACGATAACCTCCGTTTTATGATGCGCTATCTCCAGTTTCCTGGATCGCATCCAATCTTCAACAATACTTATACAGTGGGCAGCCGTCAACTCAACCTCTACGATAGATTCACCGTAGATTTCCAAGGTGATATCGTCCGCAAAGTCGACAATCACCACCCCTACCAGGAACTTTAGCTTCAACACCTCGTCATACATGACGTTCCACAACACCGGGCCCAGTATGGAATCTTGCGGAACCCCTGCGGTGATTGGAACGCACTGCTGACCCTCCTCCGTGTTGTAGCATAGCACACGATTCTGGAAATAATTTTCCAGAATTCTGTACAGCGACACCGGCACTTGGACGTTCCGAAGCGAGTTGGCTATGGAGTCCCAGCTAGCGCTATTAAACGCATTTCTCACGTCGAGCGTGACAACTGCGCAATAACGAATACCTGTCCTCTTGGGCTGGATTACCACCTCGGCTGTCTTAGTGACAGACAAGATGGCATCCACCGTTGCCTTTTCGGAAGCCGAATTGGTTCCTTGACAGACCGTTTGTACCCTCAGGATACTGTACGTTTCTGTTAAAGATAACCCTCTCCAGCACCTTGCAGGCAGTATCGAGCAGACAGATCGGCCTATATGACAAGGGGACACCCGGGGGTTTTCCCGGCTTCGGCAATAGGACCAGGTTTTGTCGCTTCCATCTGTCCGGGAAGTGGCCAGCTTCGAGGCATCTACTCATTACTGTCCCGAATAATTCGGGAGCCTCTAGAATAGCCGCTTTAATGGCCATAATCGGATTCCGTCTAGCCCCGGTGCCTTGCTCACCTTTAGAGGTTTAGCGATCTCAATGAGTTCCTCGTTCGTAACCATCACTTCCTCCCCGACCTCTAAACCGCCGTCGCCCACATTACTTTGGATGTTCGACTGGTAGGCCGACCATGCTACGCTATGGTCTGAGATACTGGAAGGTCGGCCGTGGGACGACTCAGCGCCCTGGGGCCAGGGCCTTGACTCGTGGCGCGGAAAGAGGCCCTCGATGATCCGCTCCATCATCTCTGGCGATTGCTCTGCGGGCGCCATCATGCCCTTGGTCTTTGCCATTATGACCCTGTAGTAGAGATGGGCGAACGGCTCGCATCACCCCACGGGTTTGCATTGGCACTAGCACAAACCCTTTCAAAGCAGGCTCGTTTACTAGCTTTTATCCCACTCTTAAGCGCTGCGCGTGCAGCAACCAGTGTTACTCGACATTCAGCCCTGCCCTCGTCCGAACGAGCTCTTTGCATAATTCTCCTTGCACGAAAGCACGCTCCGCGGAGTTCCACAATTTCATCTGTCCACCATTAAGCCGGTGACCTCCCATACCTAGGTCGACCTTTCCTAGGCATGGTAGCGTCACACGCTCGCGACAGTACCTCAACCAAATGATCAGCGTTCGGAACGGGCATAACCGCACTCTTTCCGGATCGCTTCTACAAATACTTCGGGATCGAAGTATGATGTCTTCCATCCACGGGTGGTTGGAGTATCGGCTCTAGTCGCCGCCTGCCGCCTCGTTATCTGACCGACACCTTAGCGGACCGCCTGATGGTCACTGTGAGTGTAACCATTGTCTACCCTTCAGTCTCCTATCAGACCCGGACTGCCGAATGTCACGTCGATGATAGACTCCGCACCGTTCGTACTAAAGGTACTTGTGGTGCCGACGTTGGCCAAATCTACGTTGAGCTTTGCTAGAGCCTCAAGCACAATCCGACCCCTCTGGTTCGTGCGACGACTTCCCCACTCTACCGCCCAAGCGTTAAAGTCGCCCGCCACAATCACCGGCCTTAGACCAGTCAGCACAACTGATACTCGGTCTACCATCCGCGTAAACCTGCTCGATAGACCATCTCGGCGGAGCAGTAGAACTCTCCACCCACTTTGGCAACCGCAAACCCCTCGTCTGCGGTTGACACAACCTCTTGAACCGGGAACCTGCTTGTCGTCCATATAGTCGCCGCCCGGACCTATCCGAGACCCAGTTGCCGTTTCTGGCAGGGACGCGATATGGGTCCGAGATGATGGCAATGTCCGTTGCCGACTCGGAAACTGCTTGGTGTGGCAGCTGCTGAGCCGTGCTGCAGTGGTTCAGGTTGAGTTGTTGCACTATGATCGTGGCTTGGTCGCCGGCACACCAACCGGGCACCTTGGACCTCCCGTTACGTGCTTTGCGTCCCGTTTACCGGTACAGATCAAGCACTTGGGCGGCTCCGCGCAGTCCCTTGCTTTATGGCCAGCACTGTCACATCTCCTGCACAATTGACTCCTATCTGGCCCCTTGCAGTTGCAGGCCTTATGCCCGTGCTCGAAGCACCGGAAGTAAGCCCCTGACTGCTTGAGCTCGCTCAGTGGGTATACCGACCACCCCACTTTTAACCGAGCAGCTTTCAGGGCTTCGTTTCCGTCCGCCAGCGAGAGTCGTATGGTGGCTACCTGGGTCCAGACAAGACCACTACTCCACTTTGCTCTTTAAGAGCCTGTACGACCTCGCACACAATGTTGGGTGCTTGAGATATATTATACATCAAATGAACCAACAATACAATACAATGTATTTTGCAAACATGAAAACCTCATTAAGTTACTAAGAGCATAATTGTGTACGTTCTTAGTAACTTAATGAAACTTGCTAGTATGTTTAAATTTCATACTTTTTTACATAAAATCGTTATGTTATACGAAAGATACTTACTGTATTTACTTTATTTACCAGTATATCACCGTAAGCTAAAACTTCTACGATCCAATATTGGCTCTGCCAGTCGAGATTCACACATCTGACATTATTAGACTAGTATCGTACCACGAGGCCAACTGGGAGGCGAGCTTCTCAAATAAGAACAATTCATTCTAACTTCTGATGTTTTGCTTGTAACGTGTCGATCAAACTGTATACCAAACATTTTTTCCTAAATTTTTCTTAGCAAGTCCTCGAAAAACGCTCTCAAAGATTGACAAGATGTATAAAAAGACTGTGGTAGTAGAGTTCTTTCGATTTCATACTTATACATATAATGAATCATTTCCTTCCGCACTACTGAACGTTGCTAAACCCGTATGCGCATAAAATCGCTTCCGAACAATTAAAACCCATGCGTCAGCATTCCCTAATGGAATAGGTACCACAAAATGCGTGATTTTGCATTTTGTCTACCGCGATAGCTGAATACGGCACTAGTGATATGCTTAGAAAATATAAGTTTTACCTTCTTTATCGCAGAACAGTTGTACTTCCACTCCAAAATGGCAGTTCTTTAACGAAGCCAAGAGTCTGTACTGTATATATTAAGCAGATAACCGATAATTATTTGACCATGGAAAGTCTGTAAATCACATAAGAAGTGTTAAAATCGGAAGTGATTTCAACCTTTTTGATGTCACTCAAGTGGTAAATACATCAGATAATATTTTTATATAACATATAAATAACTTCAGCATTAACAATCGTTATGACCCGTCGAAAGATCCAACCTTCAAATAACGTTAATTTTTTGTAATTTTATGTAATAAGGTAAAACGCGTTTTGAGCAAAGTATGGATTCACCGTTAGGTGGATTGAGGCTGTTTGTTATTTCATTTTTAAACTACATCCACATTGTTGCCGTTTGACATTGAATCAAACATGTCAACACCAGTAAGCAGAGCTTACAAAATACCAATCTGCTCCTTTCGATTGAATCTGAACCACAAAGGGCCCCCGGGTAAAATCAAAAGCTTCCACAAGTAAACCAATGAATTAGCTTGTCCCAAAATTCGACCAGTCGAAGCCCAGGTAACTAATCCAGATGAACACCTCGTACAGAGCAGGATTCACATTCACTCAAAGATCACCTTGAAATGAAGCGCGAGTAGCGAACAGTGACATTGACTTGCGGTTGTGTGTTGTGCCCTCTACCCCATCGCTCATCGGAATGAATTCCAGCAGAGCAGGTATTCGTGATGGAATCTGGTGTAAACAAACTCCTGTCTCTCGGGAGAGCTAGAGTGGTTTCCAGCAGGCAGTGTGCGCATGCTTCCAACATGCTACGCTCGCGAATGTTTATGTGTGAGGTATCATCGCGTTCGCCGAATGAACCTCGAACGTTCAACCGGATCTGGAACGTGAGTTGTAAAGAACTGTAACAATCTTGCCACTGTAATTTTTTCTCTCCCAGCGGGATCAGAGGTGATTGATTTTAGGTTTTAAATACGCAAACGCCGGTGTTCCACTCCACGGAGAGTGCCGTGCAAAACAGGTACATCGACACGTGGTACCTGAGCATAAAATTTTCCCACCCGTTGATTGTTCGTTTTTCTCTTTCTATCGCTCTAGGAGAAGGATGTCTATGGTAACGAGGTTCAACGTCTGGGGCGACCGTTGCCGGTAGAATACTTGTTGGTTGATGTGCCCGCTTCAACGCCAGTGGTTCCACTGTATACATTCCACGAACGAAAAGACGTCAGTCACTATTTTCCGGTGGAAAACCGGCTCATCGATGGACATATTCAGGACTTTGCTGCTCTAAGCGACTACTTAGGAAGGTCGCGATCTATGGACTTTTTAGAGGTAAGAAAACTACAACCAAACGATTGTTTACAGATTCAACATGTCTTTATTTTTAGACGATGTCGGATTTCCATCTGCTTCTGTATCTTTACCGCATGGATATGTTGCCAATGAAATCTCAAATGGGTTCACTGCTGGAAGCAGTACGCGATAAGGACAAAACCGTAGCCAATGAATGGAAGAATCAAGAAGTGTGGCGAACATTAGAACAACTGATCTCTGCTACTTCACATAATGACGAGTAAGTAGAGGACTCTAAATAAAAAAACCCATTACCCATTTAACATTAACCATTTAACAACTTTGCAGCTCCAGCATGAGTAACGACGTAGAATTCGTCTCGGCCGGAGAAGTGGAGCAGAACTGGACTTGCTCTCACTGCACTTTCATCAACAGTCGAGAACTGCCAACATGCGAAATATGCAATCTTCCCCGGTGAGTAAAAAATACTTAGATTTATTCTATAGTCAGTGCCCTCTAAATACCTTTTTGCTTTTTATTTGTTAGGGTCTAAGCAACTGCGCGATAGAGACGCGTACTAAGGGTGGCTACCGAATTTAGTAACCAGAGCGCCATCACCTTGGATATCTCAAATGTGTATATTGCCTGCGTACTGAAACGTTTTAAAATTTGTGAGATATCTATGTCAATAGAAGAGTCACTCTGTGGTGCGGGAAATAAATAGAAGTGGGGAAATCTTCGAATTCTTTTTCATCCAACTCCATAGCAAAATCTTTTGTGCAAAGCCTGTGTTTTTTTCGGGAGTCAATTCCAATGAAGCTGTGTCAAAGTCTCTGTCGTCTGGAAGGAGCTAGAAGGCCCATTTATACTGGCTTATGTTTGTTTGTTTTTTCTTTCTTTTCTGGAGTGTGAAAAAGACCGAGTAGATGGAGAAAGCGATTAAAAATTGAATTGAATTCTAACATTTAAGCAAATATTTATTTTTGAGTCTAAAATAAAATTTGATTGAAATAAAAATCTTAAACGTAGTAATCAATGTAGTTGACGGTATCACATTGGAATGTATCTTTTCTGATGTCCTTTAAATTTCGTATGTAATCCTATTATGGTTAGTATGATAGCAAATTATCAGAGACGATGAACAAAATCTTGACGTACATTGGCATGAAGAAGACCTTAGTCAATCCTTCAGATCTATCGATTTTTCTTTTTAAAATTTAATTTAGAAACAAATAAAATTTAATATACCTATAATCTTTTAGGGGCATAGGGTACGAAAATCTGTCGCCTATAGCTATAGCTGTTACTATGACTGTAAATGATTTTTTGAGTTTTGTGTTCGCCTCTTCTTTTCCACTAGATTCCGCAGATAAAAACTATCTCAGTATTGAGACAGCGCTATATTAGTGCACAGTTTGATGGGTCTAACAATTGGTCTACAACTTCGTTCGGCGTCGTCTTGAATTCTCGACATTTCCGCAAGATCTGTTGAATGACAAAAATTTGGTCCGAAGCGCCGCGAGAGCCTATAAAGCCAGCCTGAAAAATCGCTACAAAACCATTTGCAATCGAGGACAGCCGGAGTAACAGGATCAGGGAGATTACCTTGTAGGCAAGGGAAAGGGCCCGTATGTCCTCCGTGAGCAATGTCAAATCCATAAACTCTGTCGGTCTGATGGGGATTTGTACATCGTCAGCTTCATATTGCGGGATTGCGGCTTATGCCTTATGATATCTTTTTGCGAAGGGCAAAGTAGGTTCGTCGTCACTGAATCTCCTTATTGTGTTGTCCGCGGCCCCCAGTGTTTCCACATACACGAACTCATCTACCATTTCTGGTCTGTCGCCGTCAACGATTACCGTCCGCGAAAGGCACATGTTCGTCTGGTTTGACCCTCTACCTTTTTATGTAGTTGGTCTACAACACGTTTATTTTAAGCCCTATCCTCCTAGCCTACGCTTACAGTATAGCACAGATGGTTTCAGCCGTGGCAAAGTTTCTGGCTGTAATATCAAAATCACCTGTGTGGCCTCTTTGCTATTTTTACTGAAAATCGAAACTCTCGTTTCGATATCTACTCGTCGGATCACCCACTCAAGAGCGATGATGTTAGCTTATCTGCACGTTCGCGGCGTCTCGATGACACTTTTTCCAATTGATTCCAATAGCCTGTTCCAGCTGATATTTGAACATACAACGTATCTCAACAGCAACTAAGAGGCAAAATTGTAATTCTTTTATTTCATTTCGATTTTTTATCAAATAAAGAACAATCTATTTCAACTAAAAGAGCTTTCAACTGAAAATAATTCCCCATTTCCTGAATGATCTCCTTAGATTTAGGTTATGTCAGACATTTTTCTGTTGCAAACTACCCCCATCCCCCCCCCCTATTTAACATATTCTAATCGATGGCCGGTTTTTCTCGAACATCACCAACTTATGCTCTTCTCGACTCGTATCATTACCTAGTAGCTGTATTCTACTGCTCTGTGTAGTCTTCTGTTTCTCTGTGGAGCTAGGGACTTCGACCCTTGAAGACGAATAATGACGGATAAAACCATGGTGTCAGGTGAAGAAACTTCGTGGTGCTCTCCCAGTCTGAGAGTCCCAAATTTTGTTACGTCATTGATCCCCAATAGCAAGAGATTTCGTAGGGCAGTACCAGGCGGGTTTTGTCCAGATTTTAGTGCTACTACGGATAACTCTCCGACAAATCCTCCAGAGATATCGGGAGTACGCCGTGTCCACGCATAATATTTTCGTGAATTTCAAGGCAGCATACGATACAGTCGAGTGCGAACAACTTTGTTGGATAATACGCCAGATCGGGTCAGTCTCGAGTCCTTTCGCGCACAGGATTGCGGCAAGAAGACGAACTGTCCTGATCTCTGGTAAGCAGATTTAACGACGCTTTCAAGCTGGAAGTCGGGTTTATGTTTCAATCCGCAAGGCGATTCAATCAGGCAGTATACGCCACCGCATAAAGCTGACAATATACGGTGATCACATTGGTAGTCCTCTACGGACTTGAAACTGTGACTTTCCTTACGGAAGACACATGCACTCGCCATGCACATATCTGAACGAAAGGTGTTGTGGACTACTTTTGGTGGAGTACAAACGGAAACCGGACAGTAGTGCGGCGTACCCTACTAGCACAGTTGTTATAAACTAGTTGTGGTAACCGATTAATGACTAATTTCAGTCATAAAGGGATTCCAGCAACCAGAAATGACAAAAGTGTGCTACTTGGGTATGAACCACGTACTGCAGGAACGATGGAAAAAAGAGTGGAAAATTATATAAGCATTACCACGAGGCAGAATTTAGCAAGTTATCGACGAGCGCGGACTGTGTCGAGTGGAGAACAGAGATCGTGAAGAGCTAGAACAACTACTCCGGCGTTATGTACTAGCTTCGGCTGGACATATACTAAAATTGGAACGATACAGAGAAGATTAGCATGGCCCCTGCGCAAGGATGACACGCAAAATCGTGAAGACACAGCACCGAAAAACAACAAATCCCGCTGTATAACAACCCGTAGGCGAACAAAACATCTTAGCACAAGTCACGGATGATCCTCCGACGGCTGTCGGCGCAGGGAATAAGCCTATATGTCAGGCACTGCGGCATGAAATTCCAACAGAATCATCTGAGACATTATCATCCGCACAGACAAATGCTGACAACAATGCTGATATCTACCAACCTATGGCGAAATAGTATTGTGATCCCAATTCCGAAAACCGGTCGAAGTGCGAATAAACCTGATGGGTATAGACCTATTAGTCTAACCAGCTGCATTGGAAAAATAGCCGAAAGGATGGTCAACCTGCGTCTCATTACAGCCTTGGAAGAGAAAAATCTGCTCGACTGGCGCCAGTACGCCTTTCGGAAAGGAAAAGGTGCATCGGTGCATATTTCGTAAATCTAGGGGAAATTCTGAACATTGCCAGAAATCAAGGACATCATATTAACATTGCCACACTAAACAATTCCAAAGCGTACAATAGGACTTGGAGAGCAGGTGTATTAAAACAATTACAAGACTGAGGATTTTGTGGTAACCTACCCGTTTTTCTACAAAATTTTCTCAGCAGCACAACATTTCAAGTCGCTATAGGCGGTACTCGATCTCAACAGTTTAGTGAAGAAACTGGAATGCCGCAAGGCTCCGTTCTCTCGGTAACGTTATTTCTAATAGCAATGAATAGAGTATTTCATATTCATATTATAGCCAATTGTCCTGTCTATGAAACACAACACCAGAATAACGACATAACAACATCGTTTCAAGACACTTTGTGCAATTACCACCAGGCAGAAGATCGGTTAAACAAATTCCTCCATGACACAAATTTGTATGATAGCATCTAGAACCAATGTACTTAAATTATTGAATAGAGGCGAATGCACGACAGTGTAATACCGTCAAACGGGATAACTTGCAACAGCGGGGTAACATGCAACAACACTATAGAGTGATTCCACGGAGTTTCGCAAATCGATTTTAATTTGTCATTTTTGATTTAGCTGAAACTTTGCATAGCTTTGCATTTTCCTAAACATAACAAGAAAATATGTCATTTTATCATATCAGGTATTTTTTTAAGTTCTAGACTGCTGTTTGGCCCTTTTGACCTAACCAAAAATGGTGCTAACCCATTAAATAATTTATATTGGAAAAAATGGTTCATTTGATCGAAATAGTGTCTTCAGCAAAGACGATGATAAAATTGCCTTTCTAAAAAAAGTGCACTCTAAAAAATTTAAAATAAAACTAAAAGACGAAAAATAAGACTAAAAGTGCATTTTTTTTAAATTTTATTTTTTGATATGTTAAAGGTAACAATATACACTACTTTTATCTGAAAGTTTCATTGCTGGCGAATGAAGGGCAAATAAGTTAGGCCATTGCAAATCATATTGAAAGTTTTTGTCACCCTCCCCTTGGAAATTGGCTTGAAAAATCGGGGGGCAAAAAAATAACTTGTAGGTATGAGTCAAGTTTCTTTTTATAAAATCAATTGTCTGTGGGCTCTACAGTCTGAAAAACTCGAAAAATGAGTGTCCGAGTTGAATTAACGCTTCTAGCACGAAACAGAAATGGAAATTCGAACAATGGAATTTCCGAAAATCGTCCAAAAAAAAATTTCCATCGTTTTTGTCTTTTTTCGTATATTTTTGCATAGAAAATGATAACGTATATATTATAAGCAAGAATAGATTCGGGTTTCACGTTTAAACCTTAAATAAAAATTCTTAAAATCCATGTTTTTTTTGCTCGATTAAAGAATTCACTTTGTTTTTTTTTCGCCCCCCCCTTCAGTGGCCGAACACCGGAAGGACAAAAACTTTATAAAATATTTGTAATGGCCTTATAATATTTTGAAAATTTCATGTATTTTTTTATTTTTACCAAAAATAATTTTTTACGGTGTATAACTTTTTCTAAAGATGAGAATTATAATTATAAGAATTATTATAATTCTCATCTTTAGAAAAAGTTGTACACTGTAAAAAATTATTTTTGGTAAAAATAACAAAATACATGAAATTTTCAAAATATTATTACTTATTTGCCCTTCATTCGCCAGCAATGACACTTTTAGAAAAAGTAGTGTATATTGTTACCTTTAACATGTCGAAAAATATTTTTTTTTTAAATGCGCTTTTTTAGATATTTAACTTTTTAGATTTATTTTCGTTTTTTTTTTTCAACAAAAAAAATTTTTTTACGGTGCACATATGTTTTTTAGAAAGGCAATTTTATTATCTACAACTACACAATCTACATCTACAACTGCTGAAGACACTATTTCGATCAAATAATCCATTTTTCCAATATAAAATATTTAATGGATTAGCACCATTTTTGGTTAGGCCCTTTTGAAAAAGCAGTCGACATCTTAAAAAAAATACCTGATATGATCAAATGACACCATTTTTTAAGGAGAACAGCCATGCAAAGTTTCAGCTAAATCAAAAATGATAAATTAAAAAATATGTTATTTTTTCGTCACTCGGCGTGGAATCCCTCTATATCGATCCAATTTACTGCACTTTTTGATCTGTTACTTCAATCTTTAATTTACTTTAATCTATATCACTCACTGAATCGTGTGGTTAACACTTCAAAGAAACCTTAGATACTGTTATGTTGATTTTCTATTGTTTTGGTGATTTTTAAAAAATCCCGCAAGATGGTGTCAAATTCATCGTCAATTTTTCGTCAGTAAAACGTTTGTGTCGCACACAGGCACTTCAAATAAAAGAAGCCTAACATATATTTTTTATAGTAAAATGAAAATAATCGGAAACAAAATAATCGATTTATGATGACTAGTTTTGTTTATCTTACTTGTTACCACATTATTCGTAAAACAATTACTTAAACGGGGTAACTTGCAACAGCTGGTAGATATAAAAAGCTGTGTTCCGTTAGCTTCAAGAGGCAAGTTATCATTTAATTTTGCATCAAACAATACTAAAGCACACCTGAAGAGTGTAAGATACTTTCGGTAAGTCGGAAATACGTCAGTTTTTCTCTGGATATACTGAAAATGGCCATAGAAGAGTCCAAAAAGAAAATAACCTCACTGAGAGAATCGACCAGCAATATGACAGTGTCTAATTACGAAACACTCGTAATGAACCTTCATATATTACGTAACCAAGATATCGATGATTTTTAACTCTCCCACTCCACTTCATGACGCGATTTTGCATAGTGCATAGTGTAACCCACTAGTAACAAATTAATTAATAAATTCTACAACTGCCAATATTGATCGCATATTTTTTCTCAACATGTGAAATTATTCTATGCTAGACTATTAATTAAATGTCCTCAAATGTACTACAGATAAGTTTTCACTTGCACTCATAGTTGAGAACTGTTGCAAGTTACCCCGTTTGACGGTACCACTCAAATAAAATAACAACAACAACAACAACTCCGAGGTAATAACATGCGCAAGTTCTATGAGAAAATGGCCCAATCTCGTAAAAGACACACATCGAAACCAGATATATGTAAGGACGATTAGAGAAACCTGGTCACAAACGAACGCAAGGTGGTCAACAGGTGCAGCAGCTCTTCAATGGGCATCTCAATCCCGATATAACAGAAGGAGACGGGGCAGAAATTAACCTACTACTTACTACTTTAGCAGCCGAGAGTCGGGGTGGCATCAAGAATTCCTCTCCATTGTAAGTCAAGCCATCTAGCACGTTGGGTCCCTCTATTCCTGGTGCCGAGGGGTTCTTGAAGAGAACAGATTTCACTGCACAATCGTCCGGCAGCCTTGCGACGTGGTTGCCCACCGTAGTCTCCCAACTTTCGCCTGGTGTACGGGATGGGAATCTCTCCAAGCAGTACCTGTAGCCTGTAGCGTACTCCGTCAAAAATAGTCCGGAACACGTTTCGTTCAAATACGGCTAGTGCACGTATGTCTTCCGTAAGCAAAGTTACTGCCTCAAGTCCGTAGTCCGACTACCGGTCTGATTGGCGTTTTGTACACCGTCAGCTTTGTGAGGCGGCGTATGCTCCTAGATCGAAGCGTATTGCGGAGAGAAAAGTAGGCTCGATTTTCAGCGTCGTTGGATCTCCTTACTCGTATTATTATCGGCGGTGACCAGAGATCCCAAATATACGAACTCATCAACCACTTCCAGTTTATCACCGTCAATAGCCACTGTCCGTAGCTGGCAAACGTTGCTTTATCTGGAGCCTCTTCCTACCATATATTTGGTTCGACGCATTAATTCGTAACTCTAGCCTCCCCTAGCCTGTAATCCTCCTAGCCTCCGTGTTTAGTCTGGCATAGATTGCTTCCGCCGTCCCAAGGTTTCTAGTAATTATGTCAAGGTTGTCTGCGAACACTAGGAGTTGGCTACTTTTGCTGAAGATCGTTCGTCTTGTTTCGATACCCGCTCACCGGATCACACCTTCAATAGTGATATTGAAAAACATACAGGACAGTCCATCCCCTTGCCACAACCATCTGCTAGCTCAAAGCTCAAAGCTATATCAAAGCTCAGAGTAGCTTTGATCAGTCGCTTCAGTTTGTCCGGAAAACCGTACGGAAGTTAACCTATGAGTGCCTATAAACGACGAGACGCTGTTATCCTGGCTCCCGATCTCGAAGAGCTAAGAATAATCTACAAAGCTCTACAAAAAAAGACAACGAACTACTAACAACGGCACTTCACTGGATAATTTCAAGAATGTGTGAGGAGGAAAAACTACCGGAGGACTGGATGAAAGGTTTGTCCCATCTACAAAAATCGGCGATTGCTGTAATTAGCGCTGATCAACACTGCCTACAAGGTGCTTTCCCAGATTTTGTTACATCGTTTATCCCTAAAGCAAGAGATTTCATAAGGCAGTATCAGGCGGGCTTCAGAAATATCGGGAGTACAGCGTGCCCATACATAATATTTTCGTAGATTTCAGAGCAGCATACGATACAGTCGAGCGCGAACAACTGTATTTGATAATACGCGAGAACAGGGCACTCTCGAGTTCTTTCGAATCGCGCACAGGGTAAGAAAATGAGACGGATTGTCTTGATATCTGGTCACCGCCGACAATAATACGAGTAAGGCGATTTAACGACGCATTCAAGCTAAAAGTGAGGCCTACTATTTCCTCCGCAAAGTGCTTCGATCAAGGAGTATAGGCCACCGCACAAAGCTGACGATATACAAAACGGTAATCATATCGGTAGTCCTCTACGGACTTGGGACTGTAACTTTGCTTACGGGAGACATACAAGCACACGCCGTATCTGAACGAAAGGTGTTGGTAAAAGGTGGATAGCGGAGTACAAACGGAAATCGGGGCGTGTCGCGTGGTATGAACCACTAGCTGTAGGTATTGCTTGGAGAGATTCCCACCGTGCATCTGGCGAAAGTCAGGAGACTACGGTGGGCCGGCCACGGCGCAGAAATACCGGACCACTGTGCATGGAAATCACACCGGTACCAGGAATAGAGGGACCCAACTGCTAGATGGCTCGACCAGGTGTAAGCCGACTTGCATGTGTCGAGACGTTTTTCCACAATCTAAATCACACTAGACAACAACAGTTTAGCAGGAGCGGTTTTCATTGATCTAAAAGAAGCTTTTGATACCATTGACCACGAGTTGCTTCTAGAGAAAATTCAAGCATATGGAATAAGGCGAACAGCATTACAACTAATTAGAACCTATTTATCTAATCGATCGCAATATGTATCAATCGAAAAATGCAAAAGCTCCACGACAACTATAACAACAGGTGTTCCCCAGGGTAGCACCTGGGACCGGTACTGTTCCTTTTGTTTGTTAACGATCTCTCCAGATTGCCTTTATACGGTAAAGTTAGACTCTTCGCGGATGATACTTCACTATTTTACAGAGCCAGTACATGCGAATTGATTCAACGTCAAACCAAATACGACTTGGAATGATTAAATTGCTATTTCGAAAAGAATATGCTTTCGAATCTCGGTAAAACGAAGTTTATGGTGATACATTCTCCAAGGAAACGTGTCCCATCACATGATACTATACAAATTAGAGGACATGTCATTGAGGAAGTCAACGAATACACCTTCCTAGGATTGACTATCGATTCCACCATGAGCTGGTTGCCACATATTCGCAACCTGCAAAAGAAATTGGCAGCTTGCTGTGGAAATCTGAGGAAAATTTCTTATTTTGTGCCACAAAATTGGATGAAACAGTTATATTTCTCGATGATTTACTCCAGACTCCAATATCTCACTGTGAACTGGGGCAGAGCTAGCCGATCCAACATACGTGAGCTGCAAACCGTACTAAATAAGCCATACTTCCACCCAACTAGCTCATTATACTCTGCAAGTGATTCCATATTACCTGTTAAAGCTCTATGCGAACATCAAACTTTGGTTCACATGCACAGAATTGCAACGAATTCAGTGCATCATAACACAACAGTTACAACAATCCAAAGGAATCGCATCTCTCGGCAAACTGGTCCTTTCTCACTAATAACGCCCAACACCGAATTTGGACGAAAAAAGCTTACATATATCGGCTGTAAATTATACAATGAACTCCCAGTTAGCACCAGAACTACTTCCAGTATTGCAAAATTCACGCTTGCTGTGAAGCAAATGCTGAAACACAAGATCCAACAATATCTTCCGTGATGCCACTAATTTAAAACACTTCAACGTTTCTTTATTTTCCGATGCCAACCGCCACATTGCTCCGCCATACCACTCCGCCACACCGCACCACCACCACCAATCGTCAACTGCCACCCGCTGCCCCCCAATCACTCAACGCCGCCACCCACCTACAACGTAACATCGAACTGATACGAAAAAATGCCTATGATGGCTGAGTTAATCGCATAATGTCGCAAACATACTTCCTTAAAATTGCTAATGCTCACTGGAGGTTACTATTACAAATTGTAAAATGTCTACCAACGTAACGTAAGTTAAAAAGATGAGGAGGTTTTATGCCTGTTGAAGGTGAAACCTGAAAGGGGTTAACTCCAATGGGCTTTTCCCTTCTCCACAAAAAAAGAACGAAATAAATAAATTCAATAAATAAAAAAAAAATAAGTTGATAAATTAGCACAAGCTTCTCAGTTTATTTGATTTTATTTTATTTAACACGAAACAAATGTTTCAAATTAACGTAATAAATCGAACTATGTAGTTAAATAGATAGATTAGTCTACAATAAGACGGCATGAGTGTATGTTAACATTAAAAATATGTACTAGTGATTTATAAGGATTCATAGAGATTTTTGCCTAACCCGTCAATTGGTCGGGTTAAACCCTAGAGGATTAATATTATTATTATTAAGGCCATTGCAAATCATATTTAAAGTTTTTGTCACTCCTCCCCCCCTTCCCTGGAAATTGGCTTGAAAAATCGGGGGGCAAAAAAATAATTTGTAGGATATAAGTCAAATTTCTTTTTATAAAACCAATTGTCTGTGGGCTCTACAGTCTGAAAAACTCGAAAAATGAGTCTCCGAGTTGAATTAACGCTTCTAGCACGAAACAGAAATGAAAATTCCAACAATGGAATTTCCGAAAATCGTCCAAAAAAATTTTCCTTCGTTTTTGTCTTTTTTCGTATATTTTTGCATAGAAAATAATAACGTATATATTATAAGCAAGAATAGATTCGGTTTTCACGTTTAAACTTTAATTAAAAATTCTTAAAATCCATGTTTTTTTTGCTCGATTAAAAAATTCACTTTGTTTTTTTTTTCGCCCCGCCCCCCTCCAGTGACCGAACACCGGAAGGACAAAAACTTTATAAAATATTTG
Organism: Sabethes cyaneus; assembly: GCF_943734655.1. Classification (NCBI taxonomy): domain Eukaryota; kingdom Metazoa; phylum Arthropoda; class Insecta; order Diptera; family Culicidae; genus Sabethes; species Sabethes cyaneus. The sequence goes on from NC_071355.1 coordinate 54,800,456, forward strand.
TAATGGCTTAACTGTTTTCCTGGTGATTTGAAATATTTTATTTTATTGACGTACATTTTATTGACGTCTTACTCATCCAGTTTCGCTAATTCGGATGACATGCTTACAGCGAAATGCATTAATACGCACAAGAAAAACAAACTGAAGTCGTAAATCAGACTGCAACTAAACTTTTTAATTTGATTGTTCCATCATTGAATTACTGTAGAATTTTTTTTTCAAATGCTTCTCTACCGTACGGTGGTGATAATCATACTTGACAGGAAGAGTTACATGAGAAGGTTTGTGATTTCTATTTGTTTCTATCCTATAGACATATTATCCTGAGTTGAACTTGCATTTCGTCTTACTCTATACACTTATAATGGACTTCAATTGTACAAAAATCAATTGATAAGCTTCTAAATTACATCGCTTAATTCTTTTTTACTGGTTGTTTTGATTGTTGAATTAATTGTGCAAAAACAAAAATTCACAACAACAACAACAACAACACTTGTCAAAACAGTCCAGAACACGGAAACATGAAAAACAATGACACGGCGCTAAAAAAAATCCAACCTTACCCCGTTCTACGGAACCTGCATTTTATTGTGGGTTTCTCTGTCGATGTTGTTTTTCTGCTAATAAAACAGTCTCTAATTGTTTTCATTCGTCACAAAGTAGAAACGAAAGGTATATTACATTGGAAATGGAGCAAAAAAAACACTATATCAGATTTTATGGATTACATTTGTCACAAATATGCATGAGGCAACTTATAATATCACGTCGGGAAGTTCTAGACTTCAGTTTGTGCGCACTTTAGAACCCAACAACTGGCTAGGTAAAACAAGTTAGAACATGTGGATTATATTGCTCGGATTTGCCGTTGCAATCAGTGTGATTCAGTATCTAAGTTACAGAAGAAAGTATGAAGTCGCAGCGACCGTGCCATGCGCTAAGCCAAGTTATCCTTTGATTGGTAGCGCTTATCTTTTCGTGGGCAAAAGTAGTGAGAAAATGTTTTGGAACATGCGAAATTTGTTCAACACAAAGGAACCACTTTTCCGATTCTGGTTGGGCTCTAAGATGATCTTCGGAACGAGTGATCCCGATGTAACGCAGCAAATTATGTCCGATCCGGTGTGGTTGGACAAACCTTTTCTGTACGAATTTTTCGACATGAGCTATGGCCTGTTTGGAGCGAAACGTAAATATTCTGCGGTATTTTCGACTTGCAGGTCATATAATTCACACTCTGCTTCACACTTTACTTAGATCAGCTGTGGAAGAGTCAACGGAAGGCGTTGAATCCGTCGTTCAATACAAAAATACTGCATGGTTTCATTCCAATATTTTCCGATGGATCTAAAAAATTAGTGAATCGATTGTTAACATTTCCCGACGGATCTACGGTTGACATGATGCAGTATGTTGGCAGATATACAATGGAGATGGTGCTTGGGACAACTCTAGGATTGGATATCAATGCAATCGATGATGCAGATTCAATAGTGCACGAAGTTGAACGGTAAATTTTTATCTCTTCGTTAATGTACATAAACCATTCCCAGCCAATATCGCAAATATTGTGATTCTTATTATAGCTGAAGTAAGATAGGTAGCATTATTTTACCATTTTCAGCTATATTTCTTTATCCTCTAAGCGACTGTTGAATATCTACCACTATGCAGATATTATTTATCGCCGGACTACCATTTATCGCGAAAAACAATATTTACGAGACCGTTTGGATCAAGTTATTTCTAAGGTAGGACCGCTTCCTGAAGCTCTGGCTTCTGACTCTGGCTGTAGAAAAACTTGTTTAATATAAATATTGCAGATAGTCAACGAGGTAGCTGTCCGATACGCCGAACCACAACGACAACTCATCCAGCCCGAAAACGACGTCAAAAGACCGCAGATATTCGTGGATGAAATTTTTACCAACAAGTTGAAGCATTTTTCCGACGAGGAAATAATCGATAACGTTTACACTATCATAGGTGCCGGAACGGACACCTCGGCACTTACGGTTTGCTATGCGTGTCTGTTGTTGGCGTTTCATCCAGAATGGCAGCAACGACTACACGACGAGATAATGCAGAGCCATCCCGAAGAAGAGCCGGACTTTTCACCGGATTCAATGAAACAGTTGGAATGCTTGGAGATGTTTCTGAAGGAAACTCTCCGACTGTATCCGGTTGCAGGAATGGTGGCCAGGCAAAGCCTCGAAGGAACGCTCGTTGGAGGTCATAAGATTCCCGCTGGCAGTATACTGGCGGTGCATATCTATAATCTACACCACAACGCCGATCTATGGGGACCGGACGTGGAGAGTTTTGATCCAGAACGCTTTTCTGCTGCACGTTCGAAGGATAGACATCCGTTCGCTTTTCTTGCCTTCAGTGGTGGTTCGAGAAATTGTATTGGTAAACCAAAAAGGAAAAAAAGCGTAAGATCAATACTGAAAATTGATATAATTTTTTCATTTCAGGTGCTCGATATGCCATGATAAGCATGAAAATAATGATGGTTTATTTGGTAAAGAACTTCCGATTCGCAACTAAAATTCAAAAGTCTGATATGCGATTTCAATTTGATGCTCTATTACGAATGAACGATGGATTTTTTATGCAGATAGAAAGGCGATAGATCGGTATTTAATAAAATTTTCTGTGATTCTAGTTTATTAGTTTTTGTTTCGTTTGTCATATTGTACTAGTCAACGCCATTCTGACAGACGAATGAAGTCATCTGTAACAGTTATCATCTTGGGAAAGCGAAGAGTAAACTTAAACAGTCGCCATTGACGAAAGAATGGCCGTAGGTTTGATTTTTAGTCATAGAATTAAGGCCATTTGTAGTCAAGTGACCTAAGGGCGTTTTTCATATTTTAATTTAGACCAAAATTATAAATTCGAAGTCTCCAATTTTCCCAAAAAACGCCAAGGGATTTTATTCCGCTTTTCTCGGACATCGCATCGGTTGTATAAAAAATGCACAACTCTTGTCTTGGTCCAAGATTCGTTAAATAACATTGCACAATGAAAATGTAAAAGTAAATTTACTCAGCAAATCCCTTTGGATTTTGAGCAATATAATCCTACTTCAATGCCTTAATTTTCAATCACCAGTTTTCTGCCCAATTTTGCGCTACGTGATTGCGTCTACATTTATGTTTCATATTTTCTTTTCAGCAACCACGCACCTCCACAGTTAGTCGCAGCTATTGATCAAAATCGGCCAGCAACATTATTTTGCGCCATTCATAAATAAACCGGTGTTCGGCCTGCTGTGCCGATAGTACTACGTAATCAGGTATAGGACTATGCTACTGATTGCCGAGCTATAATACTACTTACACAGCAGCTACGTCATTTATAGATCCCACCGGCGGCACCCGCGCACTCGCTCACGACATTGAAATGTCCTTTTTAGTGCGTGACCAAAGAAAAATAACACTCTTCGGGAGTTTCAATGTCAGCTGATTTTTTGGAACGAGTGCCGCCGCCGTTCGCCTCGGATCTGGTTGTTCCGGTGGTGACAGTTTTCCTTGCTTACAGATTTACTTGAAATAAGGAATGAAGGAAGTCCTACAGATGCTGCTGGATTTGGATACGGTATGATGAACATCGTAAATGTTCGTAGAGTGTCAAATTGTTTGGTAGTGCGCTTACAATTTTCCGTTTACCAACAGACTAGCGTAAGCGATACGCTCTCTGCTGGAGCCAATGTGTGGCAGGGGTGTAATCGGTAGAAAGTATGCGGTTTGATCGATGAAAATTCCATAAATATTTTTTGTTGTCAGTTTAACAATATCCCAAGCAGCAATTTAATGTCCACGTTCTTCTAGCGGTTTACATGGCCAATTTCATAAAATCGCTAATAAAACTATGAGCTCCACTAGAACCCTCTGATGACCGTTATAAAACTGCCTTTCGACCAAGTGGCCCACTTTTCAAAAGGTTTTTTAACCTCTATTAGAGTCAGGTCATAACCTCAAGCTTATTATACTCTGTTGGAAGCAGCAATAAAACCGATTTTCACTGTTTGACAGCAACCGCCATAATTTAATGAAGCTTTTTGCTTTGTTCGAGAAAGCTATAAAGCATAAAGCTTGTTAAGACAATAAAGCTCAATCAGCCAGCCACATTTGTTGACTTGAAGTTTTTCTGTCAGAACATCGTGACGGAATTGGTTTATAGCGACCATAATAAAATATCCAAAAGAATAATGAATAAAGTTTCAGTAGTATCCGTAGTTGTACAGCATATGCATATTAAATTGTTGTTTCAAAATTTGTTGTCTACCTCTATTACCATCACTATCGGAGGGGGCTTCAGCTGACAGCTGTCGTGACAGGGATCTGGTTTTAGCCTGGTGTACTGATCTTCCACCGCCTCTAATATTCTACCGACAGCATTCACGTCGTCAACAAAGCAGATAAATTGACTAAATTTGTTGAAAATCGTACCCCGCATTTCGATCGCCGCTCGTCTTATAACACCTTCAAGCGTAATGTTGAATAGCAGGCAGGAAAGCTCATCTCCTTGTCGAAGTCCCCTGCGAGATTCAAATGGGTCCGACAATCCACCCGAGATTCTCACACAGCACTGGATCCCATCCATCGTAGCCATGATAAGTCTAATAAACTTACCCGGAAAACCGTTTTCGTCCAAATATTTCCATTGCTCTTGTCCGTTTACACAGTTATAAGCGGCTTTGAAATCGATGAACAGGTGATGCGTGGGGAGCCAGAATTCGCGGTACTTCTGGAGGATCTGCCGCAGGGTGACGATTTGGTCCATTGTAGACCGACCCTCCATGAAGCCGGCCTGTTGTATACCAATACAGTTTATAAACCGCAATAATAGCCACATTTTCAAGTGCAGTTTTCTTTATTACGTCCTTTCAAACAAATTTTCTCAAAGTGTCCTCTATTCCTATCAATGATATCCTCAATATGACGCCGAAAACCAGAACACCCTTTCGAACCTTTCGCACATAGTCCTCCGACATCGACGGATATATGCGCGCTATGACAGACTTCAGGATCTTGACACTAGTGTGAGATGTTTTGCAGGCTTGTTCTTCAATATATTATCCATATCGAATAATCCAACGGATTATGGTCCGGACGGCTAGGGAGCCACAAATGCTTCGGCCAAAACTTCATGTTTTCAATCAACTATCGTTGGATCTGATTTGACGTGTGACATGGCGCTCCATCCTGCTGTAGGACAACGTATTGATCCTCACAGAAGTTGTCGATCACCCAGGCAAGCACGTGGTCAAAATACACACTTCACTTACCGAGTTATAGAAATCCTGAGGATTCGCGTGTTGGATTCTCATACAAGAAACCTGGTTCTATAAGCACGGCATTCTGCACGAATCTTATGCAGAATTCCACCACACGATTCAAATGCGAGAAATCCCAGAGATTCTTTGCGAATCTTTTTGGTTCATCAAGGCAGCTTTTCTTCGGAGAACAAGATTATCATTTTTTTCTTCTTTAAGGTGAAATGAGTCGTCATCGATTTTGCAAATTTCAAAAGCAGTTTTTTTGTGCTTGAAACCAAAGTTCTGTACCTACATGAAAATATATTCGCTGTGTTCAGACTGGCAAGAAGAATGCAGTGAATACATTTCTATAAACAGAACCCAGCTTTTGGGCCCAAAAACTGCTTCCGAAATTGGGCTCTCCGACGAAAAGTTAATGACTGTTAATTTCCCGTTAACAAAGAACGCAAACTCTTTGGACGAGTCACTAGTAGCTCCTTTACCCACCCCGTAATCAAGCAACGTTTCGCTCTGAAAGATGGAAGCAAGTCTTCGTGAGGATTTTTCAGAAATTTTGGCCTCCTTGTCAAGTTTCCTCAAAGAATGTACCGGGTTTTCAACAATTTTTAATGATAACTCTGTAAAGAAAAATCCTTAACGTCACTATAATCAAACTAAACTAATCGCATGGATCACTGAGGCTCTAAATGTTAAATGTTTGCGAAACGTGCGTCTCAGCGGAAACAATGCAAAAACTGCAGGTATTTATTAAAGATGGCTGCGATATATCATTTGTGCCTGGTGGCCAGACAACTGGATATCCAAGAATTAGTTCCTGATTATTGACGGTGGGGAACGCGAAGTAGTTGAGGAGTTCATATATTTGGGATTTATAATCAACTCCGACATTATTATGAGCAAAGAGATTCAACGAAGCAGTTAAGTTGGAAGTTTGGCCTACTTTTCCCTCCGCAAGACACTTCGATCAAAAAGCGTACACCGCCGTGCAAAGCTGATGGTGTACAAAACGTTAATCAGACCGCTAGTCTTCTACCTATGGACTTGAGACTGTAACTTTGCTTACGGAAGATATACGTGCACTTGCCGTGTTTGAACGAAAGGTGTTGCGGATTAGTTTTGGTGGACTACGAACGAAAAGCGGAGGCCTATGAACTGCCCGTCCAGTTATCTACGGGTTGCGATGCTGGATTAACAAGCGGTGCTGCGATAGAGTCAATAGGATCTTTGCACTAGCTCCGTAATTTTCCTGTACTATAATAACCGGCTGCGTAGTCTGTCTATAAAAATCAGAGGGGTTGTGCACAAGACACAACCGCATAGGTGACGTAGGACCACGTAAGTATCATTGTAGTGATAGTAGGATGTATCCATGAATGTAATACTACGATTCTTCATGTATACGAGCTACACACGCAACGTTTATTAAAGTAGTAACATTGTATACATTCAATCCTCATCCGATTTTGGAGTTATATCCATGAATTGATTAAATCTATTTTATTAAAACGAAACCAAACAGTAAATAAATTTTTATGATCTGTTTCTACGTTGAATAGTGCTTTTCCTCTGGTAATCGGTAGATGGTATGCGCGAGTTTTCAAAAAGTTGAAAGTTTTGCGCAACTTTTCTGCGGCTTACAAAAGAACACTGATAAAGCATTTACAACCTGCAGACGCTTTGGAAGTCGCAGAAAATGTCGCCCGTGACCAGAAAACTTATTTCTATCATTTGTTGGTCGTCCGCAATGGCGAAAAATTCAACTTTTCCCTCGTTGCCTGTGTTATTATGGTATTAACTGGGCATGAAAATATAATAAGCTCTTCAATTGTTGCGTCGCCCTTAAAAGGACCGATTGTTTGACTATCATAACTCCAGCTTGCAATAAACTTGCACTAACGCAGTTAACGTAATTCTCTGTTCAGTAAATTGGAGTACCGATAACCGCTAACCAGGCAGGGCTTCTTGCAACGGACCAGCCGGAAAGCCTCAGCAACTATGCGATCAACGAAGCCGTTCGTGTATAGTCCTGAATCACGATGAAATACCCGCCACGTGACCAGCTGCAAGTGTCGTGGGATGCTTCTGGTCGTTTTGTTGTCGCGAGCTGCATATTTCCTGCCAATTCCAAAACTTCAGCAGTCAGATATTGCATCACGGCAGCGAAATGAGTGCTCCAGCTCCTACACGCTCAGTAGCCGACCGGGAACTGCAAACGTGCACGAGTTGACTTTCGTTTGCCCTGGCAAACGATGTTGGCAGTACCTCAGCTAGCGTTTGAATAATGCTGTTCGCCGGCTTACCACGTATTATGTACCAGAGCAAGCGACAAGAATCGGCCACACCTATTTTTCATGGTCCTTCATTCTATCATCTATGTTAAATATAATAGAGCATTTTAATTTTAGTCTGAACAAAAGAGCAAAGTTACCAGTGAGCCGTTTGCCTTTTGCCGCCAAAGAAAAATTACGCTACGTTTTATTACTGTAGCATTGGTGATGGATAAATTTATGTTGCTAAAGAAAACCGAGTGGAAAGCCCTAAGTTCCAAGTTTCCTAGGTTTCATCAATTACCGAAATTACCATTCTTTGAAGAACGAACAAATTCTTATATGAAGATGCAAAAGCAATGGTTTTATGCATTTTGACGCTTGACCGAATACATTGAGCTGGTATATTTGTTGACTGCTTCTTACCTTCCGAGACGGCCAACTCAACCAGCAGCAACAAGCGAACAAAAGCGCGAGAGGTGATCGGTTAAAATTATTTGATTAGAAGTGAACAATTAGAATCAGTCTAAATTAAATAGAATTAAAATCAGTGAGCGAAAATTCCTCAAATCTTTTGTCATTTTGTCGACGTGATATGTTGGAAATTGAAGCCTTTTTTTCCATCTTCTTGGGCAACAACAAAACAGTTTGGATGTTCGGAAAGACACTTCTCTGAGCAGTGGTGACACGGGACAGCAAACTCTTCGTTGTTGCGGATGGCCAGCTGCAAGAGACGATAATTTCTGATCGTTTCGTTGTCGTGAGCAGTATATTTCCTCCCAATTCCAGAACTTCAGCAGCCAGATATTCCATCACGGCAGCGAAATGGGTGCTCCAGCTCTAACACACGCTCAGCATCTGCTCAACAATTTTCGATCGGATTCTATAGGGCGTAAATTAAATACAATCATAAGGAAGCTTAACCCATAGCTTATATCGTATATATTTCTGTCATCCGTGCTAGGGAAGCACTGACGAGGGAAGGCAAAAATATGAAAATAATTCAATTTTTCAATGACGCGCATTGAAAATCAATAGTTTTCTATATTTTCAATATTTTCCGATCAATTGATGTAAATATATTGGAAATCTATTGAAAATTGACTGAATTATAAGCCGAAGTGTGAAAGCGCGTTGCTACTTTGATGACGTCATTTCCAACAACCAATCACGAAGCAAGAATTCTGGTAAAACATGGGTTCATTATTTTCAATTTTTCAATAGTTGAACATCAAGAATCCATATTTTTCTTCATTTGGGTCAATTCTTAGAAGATTTTCCGATCGTTTGGTGTAAGAATATTTAATTTCGTCATTGAAACGTCATGGCTTTCACCTGTCACCAAGACAAGCTCTCACCAATAAAGGGAAGTTCTGAAGTCTCACAACTATACTACGAGTTTCTGGTAAGATTTGACTTCATGCCATTGTGCAAAGGTCGTGCTGGAGTGGCATAAGGTAAATACTGTCGATGTAACCGTCGGCAGTTATGACGGACCGGCGTACATAGACCAATAAATAAGTGGGGTACGGGTATTCTCAGCTTGTTTCTAAATTCAGCTTACTTTCCTTTTCTTTTGCTAAATGTATATTCTGCCGATATATAACTTTAACATGTTACAATCATTTTCTCAAAAATGTAACTAATCTAGTTTTTTTGTTAAAAGAACATCAAAACCAGCTGTTCTTCCACTAAAACTAGGCCTAGGCCGATAAAATAGAAGCAATCACTTAATGGGCTAAATGTACCCTCCCGTACCCTAAGTCATCTATGGACATGAAACTGAATAAAAGACACTGCTCAAAATGGACCTACGAGCACTCTGAATTTCCGAACCATGGGCGATAAGAACAACGTTGGCGGCATGCAGAAGAACGACGTATGAAGACGAAGAACTCGCGCGTGCCTGCTGCAAAACCAGTATTCAGAAAGCAGTTGAAGGCAGATGGATACGTTGGGCAAGACCTAGCACCGGACAGGGCAAGTGGCTTCTTGTTCTTCTTCAGCGTTTTTTTGGCAGCGGAATACGTTACAAAGAATATTTGAATTCCAGCTTCAATAGGCTTCGAAGCTGCCTGTTAGAGTACAGGGAAATTACGGGCCTAGTGAAACGACTCTACTGAGATTTGAACAATACGATTACTGTTAGACCAACATCGTACCTCGAAACTGAAAGGCCACTAATTACATAAAAACAGAATGAATATTACCTTCTTTGAGAAGTCGACACTTTACTCTTCATTTTACCTTGTTTCTGCAGCTGCAAGCTTAAAATTAATCAATCAGAATTCCGGCTTCTTTATTACAGAAAATCGGTTCCTTTGCAACACGACTTGTCACGTCATGTCCCAGTACAGAACAAGTGAGCGAAAGTCAAGACCAGATGAAACAAGATCTGGCGAGCACTGGATACCGAGGCACTGGAGACTAGTGGCTATTGACCGGAATAGCGCTATACCAAATTCTATTTTCGCCGAAACTACTCCACCCTTTTTTTTGCAATTCACCAGTTTTTCTCGAACGTCCGGAATGCTATTGACCGGATTTCACTCCTTGATAACTACAGGAACGCCATTGTCGTTGTACCACTCTTGGGTCAAACTTGAGTGTCGGCGTAAGGTGCAACAGGCTTTGTTCGTGGCCAAACTGCTGAATGGCGAGATTGACTGCCCAAAGTTGCTGTCGCTTCTAAATTTCCGCGCATCTCAAAGGACTCTGAGATCGACGTCGCTGTTGACTAACCGATTTCATCGCACTGAATTTGGCCGTAATGAACCAGTTGCATCGTGTATAAAAACTCTCAACTAAGTAGAGGAATATTTTGAATTCGGTGAACCGTAGAATAAGTTCAAGCGTTTGGTGACAATACAATTATCGTACTTTATTATTAGTGTTTTGTAGTGAGACTAATAGTAGTTCATTTAGACTTTAAGTCAGATGAGTTGTAAAGCAATAAAACAAAAGAAAACAAAAAAATTGAATAGTGACAGGTTGCCACGTCTAACAAAAAGAATCAACTAATGAAGGACGATCAAACTAATGAGTAGCCTTTAGTAGTCTTGAAGTATGTAGGTTTCACCATTTAATCCGAAGAAGGCCGGGATGGTAGATAACGAACATTTTGATTTGGGATGTGACAAAAAAGACCAAGGCTTCTTTTTGGGCAAAAAAACAATGACGTGTTCTGGACTAGATGTATACAAGATTCGGAAGGCACCAAACCGGAGTGACAAACAATACACGGTTGCCATGACTCGCGCAAGTAAGCTGCACAGGAGGTGGCTCACATAGGTAATCGTTTAGCATTGTGATGGATGATAAAATCTACATCAATGTCGACACCAAACAAATTCCGGGACAGCAATACTACATTGGCACGTTTTGTACAAATTATTTGAACAAAAAATATCTGGAAGAGAAATGTATCTGCAATGCACAAAGAAAAAATCGCTACCGTAATTTCAATTTTCAACCCCCCAGGCATTTCCACCCTTCGACCGAGCGGTAGGTATATATTCACTACTGTATATTTACCATCCCTGATGAACGCATCCGACAACCGGCATCGACCGGCTCCGTTTGCTTGTAAACCTTCCTAAAAACAACTATCCACCAGGCGTCTTCATTCGTTGGGCGTACGGTCTCACGGATAGACGCATCAGCCTAGCTGTTCGGTATCGGCATTTGGTAATAATCTTTTAATTAGCCAATCCAGAAGGAAGTAAGTGCGAAATTGTTCAAACATTAGCAGCGTACTTACAGGTACGTGTCGGATAATAAATCGTTCCGAGTTCGAGCGATCGTTTTATCGGATCCACTTACTCCAATCGCAAGCACAGCGATAAACCGTGCATCGGTATATAGCGCTAAAAATATAGCAACAGTATTAGAAGTGCGAATTTTAAAAGTTTACATATCGCTCGATTCGAAAAGTGGCTACGTGCGTTTTCTAACTTTGTTATCTGCTGCAGTATCTGCACTCTTCAAACGGATTTCTGCCGATTGGGCTAGGGCAGCGCAAACCGGCTCGTTAGTCTGCATCCTCGATAGCGAGCCGCCAGGAGGTGAAACTTTCTTATACTAGCGGTTGTACTGTACGAAAAAAGGCTTTCCGGCACCGGATCTGATACTAGTGCTTGCGGTAAAAAGGTGAGTGCTGCTGGAGACAGTGTGGCTAATTATGGAAATACCGTAATTCATTCTACTGTTAGTGGGCTCGTGTGTTTTGTCAAGATGTTAAATTTAACACATGTGTCAGAATACTGCGTCAAAAGATACATTTACTTAAAAAGCAAATATTACGCATTGAATGTGAAGATCGGGTGAAAGGTTTTGCATCTGCATTCGCGCTTCATTAGGAAAGATACATCTGTGTTGCCTCATGACCATGTTATTTTGTCAAAACTCTTCCAAGCAAATATCTAGAGAACCGTAAAGAAACATTTCAAAAAATCATCGCATGACGCATCTCAAACAAGTTATTGCATTCCACTTCTATTTTTTATGCATTTAGTTTACCGCGAGGGGCCGAAATTTGGACAGCATCAAAATCTATGAACCTGTTTGATTTTATGCATTAAAGTAAAAGGTGAAAAGTGAATTGCAGTGAAGATTTAACAGAACTCTACTATTCCGAGTTCATTATTTTATTGTAGTATTTTATCAGGATAATCGTATGTTAAATATATTTAGTATTCTTAGCAATGTACTAAGATTTTAGCGATTTTTTACACCTTTTAATTTTCAATACAGCTTGCATCAATATGCTGTACCTATTTTAACCCTCTTTTTCTGTGGTATTTTTGAAAACCCGTGGAAAACCAGTATTAGGAGTATGAAAGCTTTAAAAAGAAACCATGTTCTGGGCAGAATAATGGTAAAATACCTTACTAATTAGTCAAACCATCCAAAACCATGTTAAAAGAAGACTGCCTGCCTATAACTACAATTCCGCTTGAACCCTCGTCATTTGCAAAGTTTACCAACAACTGTGCTTGACAGTGAAATGCTCCAAAGATAAACACACCACGTCTCTTCAGTGATTGTAAATCTAATCTATTCCTGCTGTGTGATATGACAATCCCTCACTCGATTTTCCCATCAGCCAATGGAATTTCAGACAAAACAAAATAGCCAAATGAGCTGATATCGCAAAAAAAAATGCACGATAACTTCTCGAGTATTTACACTTTCCTCAGAATCGAATTACAGTAAACTAATATTGAATCCGCTTTTAATCAATATTCACGAGCCTCAGTGCCGTGCGGGACACCGAGTGACGTAAGTAAGGTAAGGAAAGCACGAAATTTTTGTTTAACCGGTATTAGGATTTGCTGATAGTGGATTGGTAGCGGAAAGAACCTACCTCTCAGCCAGACTTGGCGCAGCCACAGGAGTTATTTTTGTCGCAACCAAAACAAATGTGGCTTAATTAAATTCCTAGATTTAAAGTTTTCTTAGTCGAATCCCTTTCGAAATTAATCTCCCAATCAAGCTTGGAATCCACCTTAAGCCCAATTCACATTAACACTCGTCTAGCTGATTACTACAATCAAGCTTGTTATGTAATCTACCTAAAACATAACTGTTTTTAAACCAAAAATGGCGGACCAGAAATTGGATTTAACATATTAGTATTAAAAAAGCATTGCCTCAGCCGTCCCTAAAAATATCGAACGTTTTTCTCGGAAAGTATCTCGGAAACCCGACCATGTTTAGAGATTCCGTACGTGGCATTCGATGGACGCTTCCTAAAAAAAGGGAAACGGAGCAAAAAGGTCTCTCTATTCCTGAATTATAAGCACCACATGATAGCACAACTGAAACCATAACACTAGCTAATGAATCTGCATTCACGTGCGTATGCGTGTTTTGGTTGGAGAATTTTTGTGGTTTACATTATTAGTCATCCTTTAATGCAAGGCAAGGCAGCCGTTTCGCCGTCATTCCGTTCATATTATAACGATAAGGCAAACTTGTATAACGATACTGTTCAGCCGACTATCAGCTAAACAAAATTGTCTTCTGGTTGTGTTTAGGGGTTTTCCCCACATGCATAAGCTGTATATATATTTTATGACTTCACGCTTTCAAATTTACGACTGTTATTCTAGAAAAAATGCAAGGCGCAGAACCTATTCTAAAGATGACGGCATGTTTTAACTTTAGAGAACCAGAAATCAAAATATCAATTTATTCATTGACATAGTTTATGGACTAGTGGACAAAAACAACCATTATTCATTAAAAAATTGAAATTATTAATTTTTGCAGTAAACTCCACTGGATTTTTTTCGATTACTCCGAATACCACTGATTTCAAAAATTCATAACTCGTGAATTAAGTATCGTAGAACTAAAAAAAAAAGAAAAATATCATCTGTGGAAAGTTTTTCGCAAAATTTTCCGATCTGGTGAAAAATTAGGTTTTGTATTACGAAAAAAATTCATTTTATTTCATATTCGCCATTTGCGTCACAAAAACAAAGAAAACCTGGTCATTTGAGTTTTGGAAACCATGATTTTAGCTTTATGATGCTTTTTTAACTTACTTATTTACTTATTGGTCCATGTCCGCCGGTCCGTCAGAACAAAGAGATGAAATCCCCCAAAGATCTCCACTGCCGACGGTTGCCCGGATGTCGTTGTGCTACTTTGCAGACCAAGTTCCCCCCATTGCTCAAGATAATTCCGATCCACTTCCACGTACATTCTCGAATTTCTCTTACTATCGGTCGTTGATGACATCCACGGTGAAGTTCCTTGTTGGATATCCAGTTGTCAGGCCACCAGGCACGAATGATATCGCAGGTAGCGATTAATCAAAATTTGCAGTTTTTGCGTTGTCTCCCCTGAGACTCATTGCGCTTCGCAAACATACAGCAATTCGGATTCATGGTTTGAATTGAAAATTCGGGTCTTTGTATGTAGAGTTATCTGATTTGAGCACCAAATAGGTCTAGTTTCATCGGAAAACCTTGTTCTAGCATTATCTGTCACAGCTCATTTCATTTAACTGAATCGTACGCCGCTTTGAAGTCCACAAACAGATGGTGTGTCTGCAAGTTGTACTCCCAGAACTTGTCTAGCAACTGACGCAGGGTAAACATCTGATCCGTCGTGGAGCGACCCTCACGAAAACCAGCTTGGTATTCACCGACGAAGGACTCGGCTAACGGTCTCAGTCTGCAGAACAGGATACAGGAAAGCACCTTGTAGGCAGATTTGAGCAATGTAATTCTTCGATAGTTTTTACACTCCAGTCGATGTCCCTTTTTGAAAATTGTGCAAATGAGGCCATCCAACCACTCCTCCGGCATTTGTTTTTCCTCCCAGATCCTGACAATGATCCGGTGGATTGCTTCGTATAGCCGCTCGCTCCCCGCTTTTAGAAGTTCAGTCGGGATACCGTCCTTCCCAGCAGCCTTACCGTTTTTCAGCTCACTGATTGCCTTTTTAACCTTCTCCTGTGTTGGTGGCTCCACAGCTTGACCATCGTTTACAATTCATATCCTGTCCCTGCTGATCTCCGCATTTACCGCTCCATTCAACAGTGTCTGGAAGTGCTCCTTCCACCTGGCTGCTACCGCCGTTTTGTCGGTAAGCAGGTTACCAGTACTATCATTGCACATCACAGGCATGGCAAAATTCCTGCATCTCACCGTTTTGAGTTCTTATATTGCATAATATAGCTCTAAGATGTTGTACATAAAACAGTCTCAGCCGGAAACTGAAACAAATAGTTTTTATGCTCGCATTGGATTTTATTCAACTGAATATAAACATTATCTCCACTGTGCTGATTCTGATAGGTGGGGAAAATGTCTCTTTTGTGTGAGTGACTTTGAACCGTCCATTTTCTGCCGCGAACCGATTGATATGGTGGATGGTAAATCAGGCAGAACCAAGTGACAAAATTCTGACTTCGAGAAAAACGCATTCAAAGTTTGCTGCTCTGTATGGTGTGTCATTGGATCATTTTATAAATCTGGCTGTTTGCAACATTTATATAATCTGACTAGCTGATCCGCCAAATTTCGTATTGCCACAAATTAACCTGTGTTGTACATAAATCATGAATCTCGGATGATCTTTGTCACAATCTCGAGTTTTGCAAGCCCCCCAGTGGGCGGCGCTTCCGACGGTGGGTCACCGGCAACACTCGCGGCCGTCTCGTCCTGAATGGTCTAGTGTTACTATAGATAGTTTTTGTGGTCTAGTTAATTGACTAATGTTTTATGGAAGAGTCTCGAATTTCTCGAGTTCGATTAGTTTTTGAGTTTCCCAAAAACTTCTGTTTTATTTGTATGAGAGTCCATACCCCCCTACCACAGGGGTGAGAGATCTCTATCATAAAATAAATTCAAGAATCAAAAATCTCCTACATGCTAAATTTGGTCCCATTGGCTTGATTAGTACTCAAATTATAAGGAAATTTGTATTTCATTTGTATGGGAGCCCCCTCTTAAAAAGGGAAGGGGTCGTAATTCACCATAGAAAAAATTTGTGCCATCTAAAACTCCCACATGCTAAATTTGGTTCCATTTGCTTGATTAGTTCTAGAGTTATGAGGAAATTTGTATTTCGTTTGTATGGGAGCCCCCCCTCCTAAAAAGGTAAGAAGTCCTAATTCATCATGGAAAAAATTGTTGCCTCCAAAAACACCCATATGCCAAATATGGTTCCATTTACTTGATTAGTTCTCGAATTATGAGGAAATTTGTATTTCATTTATGTAGAAGCCCCCCCCCCCCTCTTAAAGTGTGGAGGGGTCCTAATTCACCAAAGAAAATATTTTTGCCTCCAAAAACCTTCACATGACAAATTTAGTTCTATTTACTTGATTAGTTCTTGAGTTATGAGGAAATTTGTATTTCATTTGTATAGGAGCCCCCCTCCTAATGTGGGGAGAGGTCCTAATTCATCACAGAAAAAATTCTTGCCTCCAAAAACACTTACGTGCCAAATTTGGTTCCATTTGCTTGATTAGTTCTCGAGTTATGAGGAAATTTGTATGGAAGCTCCCCCTCTTGAAGGGGAGAGGAGTTATAATTCCCCTTATAAAGAGGAGAGGGGTCTCAATTTACCATAGAATAAATTCTTGTCACCGAAAACACCCACATGCCAAATTTTGTTCTATTTGCTTGATTAGTTCTCGAGTTATGCAGAAATATGTGTTTCATTTGTATGGGAGCCCCCCCCCCCCTCTTAGTGGTGGGAGGGGTCTCTAACCATCACTAAAACCTTTCCTGGCCCCAAAAACCTCTACATGCAAATTTTCACGCCGATTGGTTCAGTAGTTTTCGATTCTATAAGGAACATACGGACAGACAGACAGACAGACAGAAATCCTTTTTTATAGGTATAGATAAGAGTCAAATGTGGTCAAATGTTGCTTAGAAAACTCTTGATAGTTTGCTGTCACTACCTCATTTTTTTAAATTTTGCGACTTGGTCCGGTCTGATTTAACACTGACCATATGATATCGCGACAAGCAATCGAGTTGAGCAGGCGAGTCTAGCAGTCGAATCAAGCAGTTGGGACGAACAGTCGAATCGAGCAGTCCAGTCGAGCAATTGAATACAGCAGTCCAGTCGAACAGTTTAATCGAGCAGCAGAATGCTGTCTAGTCAAGCAGTTGAGTCGAATTCAATCGTGCAGTTAAGTCGAACAATCAAATCGAGCAGTCTAATCAACCAATCCAGTCGAGCAGTCTAGTCAACCAGTTGAGCAATCGACAAGTCCAGCAGTCGACCAATGAAGTGACTGAGAATACAACCCATTGCTACGAAAGCATGACGTCCAGTCAGGGGCCTGCTTTTAGTTACCTCTTATGACATCCTGACAGATACCTGGTTTTGGCTACAGACAAGCCTCTTATAGATATAGAAGATAGATATAAGATAGATAGATTGATCATATACATCATGCCACAAATATTCAGTTTATGAATTTATTATAACCTGTGAGTATTTTCACATTGAATCGTTTCCGTGTTTAAAAAATTTACAGACTAATAATTCCGCTCGCTATCTTTGGTTAATTAATGTTTATTTTGTTTATTTGATAAAGTTCATTTACAACGATCTAATTGTCTAATTCTATACAAAAAATGCTTACTTGGTTCGTTAAACTCATAAAACTCTTCAACATCCGTGAATGCGCGAATAAATGCTAAAACAGGTTAATATCCAAACAACGTTCGTTGAAAAATTGGCTGCTGTAACGTCGTATTTCGGAGAGATCTGCTTGAAATACGGAAAGACATTTTTGAATCCAGTAGAATTCCCAAATTAGTGGTAATCGAACAGAATCGGCTGTACCAAGCGATGGAACGTAATCACCTGACATTCTGACACGATAATAACCAGTTTGTTTCAATGGCACCATTCAGCAAACGATATCGGCGAATTTTGTAGACGGAAACAATCTTCTTGCGTTCGCACTATCATGTAAAGTTTTAAATCATCTGCTTAAAACATCCATCCAAAACAAAAACAGCATCTTTGAAATACAAAATGAACAGTAGCGGCCCGACATTGTTACCTTGTGGCTGTGGGACTCCAGATTTGTTAGAGAATGCTCAACCATCAATCTTCACCCGAAGTTTACGCCCGTAAAATGAGATTCTAACCAAACTATTAATTGCCTGACAATACCAAATCGGCACAACTTATGCAACCAAATGCTGTGGTCAATGTTGTCAAACGCCGCCTTTAGGTCTGTATAAACTAAGTCAGCTTGCGCTTTCTCATCCATACTGTGATATAACCTTCGACGCGAAGCTCATTAGGTTTGTCGTAACTGATCGTCTAGACATGAAACCATGTTGATCCTTGGTTATATAATTTTTGGCAGCATCGAGAACTCTCGTACACTTTATAATCTCGAACAATATAGAAACGGCATGAAGCACTGATTTCATAAATCCACTTGCCCCATTTTACCCTATAGGCTCGTGAAGCTACGAAAATTTAAAGCTTCAATATATGGTAACTTAGAAAGTAAAAGTCCCAGAGATTTGCGGTCTTCTGCAAAAACGTGTGTTTTGAGAGCTTGCTTCGATAATTGCCTAGAACATTGTATTCTTGTAAAATGCAACTAACAAAAGCTAAGAATGAAAAATTATTTTTTTAAGAAATTTCAAAGAATATGCCCTATAGTTCAACACTCGATAAAGATAGAAATTTTATTTCTTTCGCAAAGTTGCTTTTTTTTACAATGTTTATAACTTTGTCGCAGAAACTATGTCTATATTTCCCAACACAAAAAAGTTATTTTTTTATTTTTATTATAGTAAGCAATGACTAACTTTTGACAGTTTTATATTAGGGGGGATATTCATACGAACAAAAGTGCTGAAGACCATAAATGATAAAATGAAAGCAAAAGATACTAGGAAAAAAGTTCCACTTTTCGCACTTTTGGAGCACTGTGGAGTGGACGATGCAAAAAGACGATATAAGGCTATGCGTTCGCCTCACACACAGCAACGGCGGCTGCTTGTCTTACGCTTGTGTGAGTGGCGTAAGTGTTGAATGCTATGCTTATCGCTTGCGTGAGCAGGCATCGTTGGCTGCTTGCTCGATTTGCAAATTGACTAGACACTTCCTCACTCCCAAAAATGGGGTTTATGTCATGACCGCGTACAAAGTCATAAAGAAGTAATCTCTGAGTAGTCCAGTGCTCCCAAACATAGCGGCTTAATTTAACCACTTTGAAGGGAACGTCATAGTTTGTACCCTCCTTTCTAGACAAGCAGGGGTGAAAAGGAACTCCGTAGATCTGTGAATCGTGCGACGTTTTTTATATCAACCTCCGGTACTTTTGCGCCCACTAGAAAGTGGATGTACCAGAAGCGTTTTAAAGCCTGGACTCGCTTCTCAGGAGCGGTTCGGCTGAGACCCACAGAGTATGGCGTCTCCTTAACTACTCTGGATTAACCACAAAAAATGGAGGTAATTCACGAATTTCGTAGCACTGAATCCAGAATGCACAGCTCAGGGATAGTTCCCCCAAATATGGCAATAGTAGAAAGAAACTTACCAAATAAATCGTCCTCCGGAATCCTTCGGCATTAGTTAAAACGACCAAAGCAGATTTCCAAAATCATAATCGTGATTCTATTCTTTACGATTCTCCAGTTTATGTGCTTGGCGTGCGAGTGGGATTGAGTCAACCGAACCTTGTTAATCATCTACCACCAAGTACAATCTTAGGACAGGACTCAACGAGGTTTTACTCGGAGTGCACTGAGTGGATTACTTCACAGTCGTTTGTACAGGAGACAGGAGAGCCTCCATCACTGTACTCCCCCACGATGTTTTGAGAATCCGTTAAATACCTCCATTTCTTGCTCTAAAACTAAAAGCGAACCGCGACAAGTTTGTCTTCGTTGTCATCCAATCTGCTACATTAGTTTGAAATCATTAAGAATGCTTATGTCTTGCCAGATCACCATCTAAAATCTTATTATAAGGTTTGAACTTTTTGCGGCCTCTTGCTTTGTTGTTGAAAAAAAGAATATCTAGAATAAAAAGATTGACCTCAAAAATTTTCTGCGAGCGTTACACGTTTACTTTGAATTTTGTTATACTGATTTGAAAAAATATCTGGGTTGGGAAAATTTGGACTTATTTCTTGGCGTTCCTCCAAACAATCATTTTTTCATGAAAATCAAAACTTGAGCTTTTTTAAGCGAAAAAATAGTCGTTATCTGTATCGTATTGTTTTTACGATGTCACCCGTTAGAAGGTTAACAATTTAGGTGAAAGTTTCGCTTGGTAAAGCAGCGATTGATGAATCATTGACAAATGATCGTTAATAATTAAACTTTGTTTTTCAGATTCACATCAGATTCCTTCATTAATACGAATTAAGAACAATATGTATAAGATTTTTCACCTGCAAGAGCATGACATATGATGCTTCTTATGTCCCAGGCAACCAAACCATCCAATTACGGTAACTATGGTAGTAGTTATGCCGGTCTGTATGAACACCCCAAACTTGCCTCTTCTGATAACACGCTAGACTGACGGCAGTAGCGTCAGTGAGCATGGTACAAATAAGACGTTCGCACAAATCTTGTTTCTAAAATAAACTCTAATTAATTATTAATAAACATCTCACCGGTTGAATGACAAAAACGATTCTGGAAGCACTCCTTTTTGTAACGATACAATTTCGCCGTGTTATCTGTGATAAACACGAAAGATTTCTGGCCGCAACTGCAAATATTCTGTAAGACCATTATTTTGGTATCGGTTCGCAGCCTTTACCTTCACGTGCGTCTCACCATCCATGATAATCCATCCGCCGAATTTAGTCAATTCTCAATCGTAAAGCTTTCGAGCACTGACTGCCAAACAACCAAATTGGTCTGCTTAAGCGACCTGTTTGGTTGCTAGCTGGCGGATATCCTATGGAGCGGCGTTTATCCTATGTAGCTAGGCAATTCAAAGGGCCCTAAATAACTATTCGAGACTTCGAGAAGGATTTTATCTTTTAGATCGCACAAAAAATCATGTAGTGTACAGGTACTTTTGTAGGTTATTGCAAATCCGTGTGTTAGAAAATATTTAATAGGATAGTTTTTATGCGGTTTCAGTTCAGACGGTCATTCACCAGATGGGATTGTTTTGTAAAAGCGATATGTGTTGTGTCTTGTCCATTGGATACTCGTAAAAGTTAAGCATTGTATTTTTACGTGGATAGTTTTAATCTGTTTTTGTGAAGGAATCTCTCAATTATGTTGCTGACAGTTTTGAAAAAGTAACTTTATAGACATTATACTAAATACAACTAGAAGCGCAATTAAGCTTTCCGGTCGGTTTATATAGTTATTTACCTGTTTAAACAAACATTTTTTCCAGCTTATTATGATGGCCACCGATGCTTACAGGTTTATCCTGACTTTCCAGATTCCAGTTGAAGTACCCTAATAGTAACGTATCTACTTTGAAAAGTAGATCAATTACGTATATTTCTCACAATTAAGAATACAACGGTTGATTGCTTTCACTCATGTGACCATTTCCAATAAAAGTTTGACGAGAAATTCACTTCCAAGTGTTAATCGAAGATGTTGCTCATAATGATTCAGCACATTTTGACCAAACAATTCTGTCTTATTACAGGCAACAGCAATCGATAAACGTCTATCAGAGCGGACAGGTCTAAAGACAAAGCTCATCATGTCGTTGCGTTTTGTATCAACGCCGTACTACCGCCACTTTCTGCAGGTACAGACTGCCAAAGTAAGAATGGTTTTTCACAAAAGAATAACAAACTTCTGAATAAATTTAATAGTACCGCTTTATTTTTCTATTGTAGATTGCACCGGCGCGTGGTATGGCACGCAGTCCTTACTCGGATCCACGTGGATTCACTTTTACAGATATGAAGAAAAATCCGGCCGTAAGTTTTTCACTTTATACTTCTTTAAATGATATCGCTCAACAAGTGTATTATCGCGTGAAACATTGTTTAATTATAAGCTAGACCGTTACACTACTAGACGCACTGAGGCTGCTTAGGTTTAAACTGTTTATCCTAGAGGCTGCAAAGCGACAGATCTCGTTTCCTTCTAACTTTGGTCGCCCTACAAAAAGGTCGTCCAGTAGGTGACGTTCAGTATGAAAAATGAAAACGGAAAGAAAAAGCGCGAAAACTTGTCGATGCACAGGGCCGTCTCCCGGCCGTGGCAGAACGTATCGTACTGCGGTATATCGGACGATCGATGCGTTTTGTTGAAACCGTTCTTATTGTTGAAGTCGATCGCCTCCGACAGGTCCTCGTCCGAGTAACCCTTCATCGCCTTGGTCGCAACCGGGCCCATATAGTTGTTAACCACCGCGAATTCCATGAGCGACAGAAAGACGAACACCGAACAGGACGACATCCAGACGTCGATGGCCTTCACGTAGGAAACCGGTGGTAGCGATTGTTGTGATTGCGTGTTTTGGGTAGCTGTGTCGAGAGAAGGAAAAAATTGGTTTTATACTTCAAGTGGAAGAAATTGGATTCAAGCATCCCCAGTTAGGTAAAATAAGCATGACTAACAGGTATGGCATGATCACTTTTACTCAATTTTGATTCATTTGAGAGTACCGTCTTATCAAAGCAGAATTTGGAAAAGTTGCATATAGAGCATTTGTAGAACTAGTTACTATCTACAATATTGCTGAATAAAGTTTTGCTGTATCTTTTGTATTTTGGCCTTCCAGTTGGCCTCGATGTATGATGCTGGCCTAGAAAGCCAGTCGTCGTATGATCGAATCTCAGCTGGGAGAGGCTGTTGGAATCAATAAGATTGTAGCAACTGGCCCTGCACTTGTCCTGTATTCTAACAGCTGGCTGCGAAATCTGTCATATAAGAACAGAAGGTTAAGTTTCGGTGACGGAATGCAGCACCTAGGCTTTGCTTTGCTTTTGCCTTTTATCTTTTGTATCTACAAAACTACAATGCTGCTATCCCGTTGGTAGCCAGGTGAACATTCAAATTCTACTTGGCTGAGACGATACAGTCAAATGAATCAAAATTGAGTAAAAGTGATCATATCATGCCCGATTACTAATGCAATACAAACACCATAAGCCTTAATTAATTTCAAATGCTACTTAAAAATCTTTTGGTAAAATATATGGCTATTTTACTACTAACCCTCTCAAAATACAGACAATAGCGGGCATTCACGTAGCGCCTGCTAAGTTGCGTATACGACGTATTCCATGTACATACGGCCACTATTTGTATACGAGTCCCAGTAATGTGAGAGAAAGCAGTGTTGGCATTATTCAAAGGTAGAGTGAACGAATGAACAGAAAATTGGAATTTTCATTCCCTTTTTTTAGAGGAGACGCAAAGAGAATCTCTCATTCGCACATTGGACCTTTTGACATGTTGCTCGTGATGGATGCGTTCTGCGTAAACCAAAACCGCGTTAATTCCGAAATTCGCGTAGAAAGCGACTTCAGTGTAATTCAAAGTGGCCAGATTTTTTTTGATGAATGCGGGACATATTGAATGGCTTATTTGCTTAACCGGTTCGGTAGTAAAGATGGGATCATTTAGAAATTGCCACTGCATTTTGCCGATAGCGGCGCTCCCAATGGCCAAGGATGCTAGCTTTTGGTAGCGTTGTGTTATTTGTAAACAGTTCTGCTCGGTACGTTTTTTTTCGCAGTTCAAAGGTAACGTGGTATCGAGATATTCATCATGCAGATGGAGACATGAAAGTAATTGTGTGCGGTCATCTGCAGAATCCATCAGCGTCGTTTTGAGAGCTGGCGGGACTGACGGATTATCCTAAAAGAGCTGTAGTGTGAGTAATTGAGGGGTGCAAGGAAACTCTCAGGGCTGTCCACAAGGCGCAGGCCAGACGTTGGAGTTGAACTCTTGATCGTCAACATTCGGAAAGTCAAGGCTGATCTCAGCTCACGGATTGTGCTTTAGTGAAAAAACTGAATACTGACCACTGTACTGTACGGCGAATTTGTCTGGGAATGGCTACAAGTGTTACCGAGCAGGCGGGAAGCCCAACAGGAGCCTCAAGCAATAAACAAAGGCTAGAATGCGGTCTCGTAGGCTGTGCGACCGGGTGGGGACAAAACGCGATGCATGTGTCCGACTCGATGATCAATAAGCTTCAAAGAAGGCCGATTTCAGCCGAACCCAGCGATTAAATTCTTCATGCTGTGGCTCACGGTAGGGTTTGTAGCAGATTCGTGATTAATTTTGTGGATGGGTTCGTGATAAAAGATCATGACTTGGCAAGGGATCTGTTTCTTTGGCATCCGTGTGAAAACCAATGTTTTGTGACGGATAAGAATTCGAAAATACGCAGGGGTAGGTGCCTCACCACACCAGGCGGATTTTGCCCTTCATAAAGTCCAATGATAGCCTGCTGCAGTTTCAGCATGCATGCTACAATGGACAATTAACTTCAGTTTATCTCAAACGAGCGAAGTCCCCGGGTTCGTCCAGTATTAAAATACTGAAAGATAAGGAAGCGAAAGCTGAAGATGAAGAGAACAGTTCGAGGTGCCGGCTGGCCGAGCCGTGACTGAGGAGTGTGCACCGGCTGACGAGCGGTGTTAGCAATAGGTTTTTTCATGCAATGTAACATAATTTCCTATGTTTCTTCCTTAGGAACGGTTTCGATTAAAAAATTAATCAATGCGGGACACTTTCCGGGACGCTTAGTAATCCGGAATAAGCCATCCAAATCCGGGACAGTCCCGCATAATCCGGGACGTCTGGTGAGCCTTGTGTAATTCCATTATTATTGGATCTGTCATCCAATAAAACACTGCACAGTGTGGAGTTTTTCGATAAAAGGTCCTTTATGTCAGTATCTTCAAATACTGCTGGACTACATTCAATTTTTTGTTGTCCAAAGAAAGATATCTTTTAAGGCTTCCAGGTGTGGTCTTTGTTCACTACTCGCGTCTGTTTCTAGCAGGTTTTGCCAAATGAATATTATTTTATCCTACTTTCCTTGGAGTACAGAGAAGTATCTATCTTCTATCTATCTATATATACAAACACCTTATCTGTAGCCAATACAAGGGGCGCCATATATTTTCGTGGTAACAATCGCCCACATTTAGCAAAGACTCAAATCAATCATACAATTGCATTTAAGACGAGCAAAAGTAACGTAGTTGCCCCTCATTGAGTTACACAGTGTACCTACGATATGCTCTCAATTAGAGAATCAGACGCGTGGTGACGCACACGGGTTACAGCTAGTTGATTAATAGCGCTTTCTAAAAAAGCTCAAGCACCCACACTAGCGAACACGAAATACGCGTATTTGCCTCATAATATTTTGCCTCATTTTGGGGAAGAGCTGGTGCCTGTTTTCTCATTTTCAAACACCAACACACACATAAATGGAAAGGTCTATAATCCTGAAATCCGTCGGGAAACATCCAAGCTGTTTTCGCCAAAAAAAGCTATTTTTACGTGTATTACGATGGAATTGTGTTGATTGCGGTAATAATAGTCATTTTACCCTAATTTTTTAGTAAATGTCGTGAAAATTAGGGTAAAATAATCTTTATTCACCAACACTATATCATGAACAAACACTAAACTGTTTGAAACCGTATAAAAAATTCTTCTGATGAAAAAATTGAATTTAGATTAGCGGAATCCCGACATATTTCCCATGTATATGTATTTGTGTTCATTCCAATCCTTTCTGCTCCACGGCTGGTGTACCTTTACCTACTTTTATCTCCATAATTTTCTGCGGAGAGTATTAATTTCAATGGGAAAGCAGATAAAGTGACCGGATTTTTTAGATATCGTACCTCGAATGTCAATCGCTGCTCGCCTCTAGCGCAATATAGATCATTACACGGGAGCTCCTGACCACACTTTTTTGACAGCACTTGGTGGTTTGTTTACTTGGTGTTAAAGTTTGAATTGAGTTTTCTATCTTTGTCCGGCAAATAATGATAAAAAAAATATAGTTTTTATTTAAGAGAAAATGCCTTAAGGCTTGTTCGCGACAAAATCTGGACTCCTCAATTTTGCAATAAAACAAATTTGCTAGAAGTTTAATCCATGAAACAATTTTATATCATTTATGTGTGTATCGTTAATAATTATCAAACAAATTAATATTACTTATTTGGTTTGCATGAAAAATTGGCGAACTATGGAATTTACCCTTGCCATGAGGGTCAGTGCAGACTTATTGGCATCCAATTTAGCTGCGTTTGTCCAAGATATTCGAAATTTATCTACAGTTGTTACTTGTTGTTTGTGCTGGGACAGCTCTCTCTTCACCAAAGCCCAATACCGCTCGATGGGGCGTAACTCTGGACAGTTAGATGGATTCGCCTCCTTCGGTACAATATGGACTCCATTAGCATCAGACCATTCCAAAACATCTTTGGCGTAGTGACAGGATGCCAAATCAGGCCAAAACAGAGAGGGTACATCATGGCTGTGTAGGAACGGTAACAATCGTTTCTGCAGGCATTCTTCATCGTATATTTCCTTGTTAACCGTTCCCGTAGTGATGTAACTTTTGCTTGCTCGACCACAGCTGCATATGGCCTGCCATACTAAATATTTTTTGGGGAACTTGGCTTTCTTCTTTGTCCTAAAGTGCTCTGCAACGCGTTTCATGGCAGTGTAAAAAGATCAGGAAGCTGTTTCAAGTCTTCTAGGACATACGTTTCATCGTCCATCATAACGCATGGAAACTTCGTCAAATATTCGCGATAAAGCTTACGAGCGCGTGTTTTGGACGTCGTATTTTGCTTGTCATTACGGTTTGGCACAGTCCTCACCTTGAAAGACTTCATGCCTTGTCGTTGCTTAGAAGTGTGCACGAATGTTGGCGACATTTTTATTTTACGAGTAATGGTACGTACAGGAAGATCTGGTCTCCTCCGTAATATTCGTGTTACCTTCGCATCGTGGTGGTGGTTCCTCAGATCCGTTTTTGTTTCACTTCCCTTCTTCCCAGCTGTTGTCAAGCGAGTATCGAACGATTTTAAAACACTGTGAACAGTGCTTGGAGGACATCCACGCTTTTTGGCAAGTTTTCTTAACGAGAGATCGGGATTTTCATTGCGACCGCACACAATTGCTTTTCGCACCTGCTCTTCTTTCAACGCCATTTTACGCTGAGCGCGCGTAATATAAACAAGTGTTATATTTTCAAAAAGAACAGACATATATCTATTTGTAGCGTTAGAAATATTTAAGATTTTCAAAATGCTATCTTTCTCGATCGCGCCAACGCTGTTTGATGTTTGCGCTGCTTCGGCATTAAACTTGGCGCACGTGTTCCTTGACATAAAAGAATCAGCGCCCTAGGTGGGGGTATGAAAATATCCACGCTTGTCCACGGAAGGGGGGGAGGGGGTATGGAAAGTGTCCACGTGGACAAGATTTTTTTCCTACAAAAAATAGAAACTAAAAACATTGTCCATTGATCAGTGATTGTTTTTGAGCTTAAATAAAATTTTATCTTCTGAGGCATATGTTGACCTGCGTTAGTACACGTAGATGTTGACTGCCTAGCCTCGATGAATCCACGAATATTGCACCGCTTGCACCAAATGTGGATTGCATTTTGCCTCAAAATCAAATACAGCTCGCCACAAAAAAGGGCATCCATGGGCAACGTATTTCCAAAAGGATTCGCCTTCAGAAAATTTTACGAATCACATCGTGTCGGAAAGATCTTGTGTTGTGTTAAAGTAGACGTCCAAGCTGAGGTGCTCTGGTTAGACAAAGATACTCTGGACAAAGAAGAATCGTCAAGCGAAAGTTAAGCTGAAACGGACTTTCTAGCAGTCGATAATAATAATTTGCAGTAGAACAAGAATTAGGATCCAAACACCTTGCATACGGATTTTAAGACGCTGAGGAAAATTGAAGAAAAAACCATGGAAAAACTCAAATTTCCGCAACGATTAAAAATTCGTATGCATTGTGTCGGTGCCTTTAGACTGGAGTTTCCTTTCACATAAACTTTTTCAATAAATATTGCATAAATGAAGTTGAAAATAAAATTTACAAAAATGTAAAAATGTCCACGTGGACAAACAGGGGAGGGGGTGGGGGTTGAGCAAATGTCCACACTTGTCCACGGAGGGGGACGGGGGGGTTGAAAATTGGTATTTTTCTGTCCACGTGATATCTGGATGTCCTTTAATTATAAAATTTAAGCTGCATAGCTTAAAGCAGCTAAACCCTTTATTACTATCAATGATTACTGATTGAAATTTGCAAATTAAACATTTACCTAACGTCAGCAGTGACGTTACACCGAGCGTAACGCGGGCCGGAATGGCTTCCGGTTTGATCCAGAACGATATCCACGACATGACGACGATCAGCGCGGACGGTATGTACGTGTGGAACAGATGGTAACCCAACCGCCGGCGCAGGTTGAACACCACCGCCAGGCAGGTGAAGTTCCCGGTCGAATACTCGATCGTACAGTCCGTGGTGTAGTTGTTACTGATGTCCAGTTGCGGCAGCTCAATCTCCGGATTCACCACCAGCGGGTCGGTCATATTCCAGATAAAAACCAGATCCTGCACCGTATGGGATACTGCTCGTTGTGTTTTTTTGAGCGGGATGTCGAACATCGAAGGATAGGGTTGGGAAGAAAATAAATAGGAAAACGTGAAAATGATTGCCACTGGTTGTTATGCTATGTTGAATAAATTAAAATTTTAACATTAACGGAAAGTACAGAGGAACAGTGTTTTCGTTGGTTGGTTTACGTATTTGACACGAAAAAATAGTCGGAGAAAAATGAATTGCTAAACATGCATCCGCTTCAATCTGCATTGTGCGTTTCGTTATCTACAACAACAGAAATGTACAAAAAAAGTTAGTATATCTGCTCTTCTAGGAAAGTTCTTCCGAACATAAAACGTTGCACTAGGGACATGGAATAATACTAGATCACTGAAACGAAAGCAAAAGGGGGAAGGATAAACTTAGGTTCTACCGTAAGATATAAAAACCGTTATACTTACATGAATTATGGTACATTACAGAGCGTTGCAAACTACTACTGGTAAATGAGAATAGTTATAGAGATGAGTGAACACAAACGGTGCGAGCGATGATGCTCCAAACAGCCACTAACATGGAAGATATTATAGTTATACTAGTAGGATAAAGTAACATGAATGAATGCGTATGTACGACAAGCGGAAGAAAATAACTAACTACTCGGTTTGTTTTGCTTTAGTTATCTACCAATACTTTATTTCAACTTCAAACATTTTATGAGAATATCGAGTTCCTGTAGTTATTGTTGTTCTTGTTTTGCTGTTCCAGAGTATCAATATTCACATACACATTCACATTCTTGCAATGTGATTTTTCTTTTGTTTCTGTCTCAACTAAAACGATTGAAAAAAACGCAAAACCCAATCAGGCATCCTACTACAAGTGGTGGTGGTTACGTGGGATTCAAAAATTCAATCATGACTCACCCGGGGTGCCAGTTACAATCAATACTGTCTGGTAGTAATATTCGAGATAGATAAACTAGTAGCTACAACAGCTATGACAAAGAAAAATTAAGAATCGTTCGAAATGTGGACAAAGTTTTACGCCTTCGAGAAATATACATGTGTGAAACAATGTGATCTTAAAAGTATAAAAAAAGAAAATACAACCTAGGTACTACTGCCAATTTTACTGGAAAAAAGCATGAGTAAATCTACAACTAAAATACGAGTAAAAATAATCTCATTATGATCGTTACAGATTAAAAATAAACTATACGCTAAAATTGCTTACGCGCAATGAGAGAGCTATTCATAGTTTTTGTATCGATAATCATTCAGTAATACATTTGATCTATAATAATAGTATCTACTGCTTATTGTGAGAGTTTAAAGTTGCTATTTGTTATTTCATGTAATAAATGGTGGCTATACTACAGGTTACATCACAATTGCAATCTACTACACTACAAAACGGTGTTGAGTTCTGTATTGGTTATCATTATCATTATTATTATTATTATTACTGTGGTTATAAGGATGTAGTTTTTTAATACTTTTTACACATTACATTTTCCACAAGCTTACTGTATGTTTCTGCTGTACGGTTACTTCTTTTTTTTTTGTCCTGGTTTTGACCAGTACACCAACTGAGTGGTTTCGTTAAAAAACTATTTATATATTTTGTAAGCTTCCGTAGAATTTTGTATTTTTTTTATTCTGTACGGATGAGCATAGTAGTTAAGTCATGCATAGGATCTTTTTTTCGGGTTCATTTCTGCGGGTTAGTCGGCAATATATATAGAGACATTTACACATGATATCCAGATGGACAAGTAGGGAAAAAGGGACGCGAATAAGAGGGTGTTTACTTATATGATTTAACTCTGTGATATGCTAACGTCGTCATTTAAGGTGGATTAGTCAAGAGGGATTAAGTTTTCGTATTTTCATGGTGTTAAATGTATGTAGAATCTCTACAGTAGTATTGTCATAATATATGTTTCGTACAATTTACGGAGAAAATCGAGGGGTCTGTCTATCGATGGTGGCAAAAAATTTGTTTTGATTGAAATCCGAGTAATCAAACAAAAAATCGAATCGTGTTTGGAACTGGAATTTATACACTCAGTAAGCTAAAATAGATGTAGTTTAACTACAGTATAAACAATATTTTTGATAGAGAACAGTACATTCTACTAAAGCCGAAACTTATTTTTGCTCTTGAGAATTATTGTACATTACAAACGATAAAGAAAATTGCAAAACATTGATAGACAGACCACTGATAATGTTACACCAACATATAGAAGAAGCCGTGTATGTGTTTCAACAGAAACAAAAAACACACTAATTTATTACTAATCAAAATAAGGGTGCATTCAATTCAGCTACACTATCGAAGAAACAAAAAAATGTGTGTGTGTAAAGATCAAAAGTCAAACATAGAAGATAATGAAAAAAACCGAAATACTGAGATCCGATCAAATCGTAACTAACTATAGTGTTGCACAAACAATTACACTTACTCACTAAGAATCGAGAAGCTAATCAGATTGAAAATAATCAAATTATTGCAACGCTTCATATTTGTTTTATTACTACAGTGTCTTTATTTGCAACCATTATGTACTTGTATGTATATAACTATATACTTTTTTTGTTGCTATTTGTTTTCTTGTTAAGTCGTTCAGTACACGATTCTTTTTTTTTTTCGAACAACGTGTAACATTTTATACACACTCACTGGGTTCACGCTACTACTCGTGTTTGTTTTTTTTGTTAACACTGGTGATGATTATTCAACACACTAAACTACAACTACGACTGCCGACAAATTACAGCGCACATTAAGAGATTGCCTGTTTAGTGATGTGGTAGTGGTGTGCGTGTGTATGCGTGTATGTATGAAACGGGTCTCGGTAGTTACAAACTAATACCGAACAGAGTGTCTTTCGTGCTCATTGGTTGTGTAGTAGTGTGGGTATTTTAAGGTGAGTGCAGTGTGTTTGGGGATAATTTTTCCCACAAGTTGATGTGTATGTGTATGGATTAGGGTGGTCTACATGTTGGATAGGATATTGTAATGATCATATTTCAAACCGGCAGAATTAAAGGTTTGTTTTGTTGCTGGTAGCTATAGAGAAATAGTGTTAGAAATACCTACTGCTACGGTATTACATTGTATAATAAATAGTGGTGTGCTCTATCACTACTACATACGAGTATGTATATCCATTTCACACATTGTGTCAGTTTATTTGTTTGCTGCTGCCAGGTTATTTGGCAACCGTTACAATACTAAGTGGTTTTCATATATGTATGCAATCAAACAGATGCACTAATAATAGTAATAATAATAATAGCTATGATGCTAAGTTTCTATATAAATATTCATTAATACTTTTGTGTGGTTCTATCAATATGTTTTATTACTTGTTTTTTTTTTCAGTTTATATACGAGAAACAGTCTAACAGTACTTCTACGATTTCTATTGTTCAGCATAAATTGTGAACGTTTAAGTAGCATGATATATAATCTTTTACTTACTGCATACTACGGCCTCAAAATACTACGACTACTAGAGCATATAATAGGAGAGTGTGATTCAGGAAAGTAGATCGTGTGAATTGCTAATTCGCTTTTTTTTTGTTTGCTGCTCACTCGCTGATCAAAAGCTGATAAAAACGCATTAAAAAAATCTACTCATCACATTACCTCTTGGGATCGATTTTCTCTCTGTTTTTTCTTCGGCCGCTTGTAACTTGTTTCCGAAAAAAGAGGAAACCTATCGAATAGTGTGTGTGACCAAGTATGGGGGGGACATGTAGGAGCAAAGAGCAATCGAATCGGTACACAGCCAATGGGTTGCGATTTGCACTATATTTTCCGCTTAAAATGAGTAGTGCATTTCGATTTGGAACCAGCCAAAGCTCACAATCCACTACCGGGACTCTATTCGAGATTCGAGATTCGGGATCTAAAAACTAGAAAAAAAATGCAAGGAAAAAACTACATTCGATCACACTTCACCCATGCCATTATAGCTTATATATTGATCAAAATCATCACAAACGTTTATCTTTTGTTTTAACACAGCTCACAGTTCTACACACTCGCAGCACATCGAATCAGTTTTAAACTTTTATTTAACTGTCTCTGATTCCGCTGTTTAACAACACTAGCCAAATGCCGGATGATGTTGCGTCCACTACTACACCTCGGGGAGGGGTTAAGCTCGCACTAGAAAGCCCTCCAGGTGCGCAAAAGCTCAGACTTCCGATCAACTTTTGAGCTGAACCACATCAACAACCGGGTTCCCTACATTAATTTTGTTTTCCCATACATTTGCAGTGTGTCTACAGCTTCAACTAAGCTTAGCCTAGCGTATGATTTGATGATGAAGTCTAACCATTCACAACACGTTCTGTTTTGTTTCTTTCCAATTTTGAATTTAGCAAACTGGGTATAGAATATTTCTTTTTTTTTT
Source organism: Sabethes cyaneus (assembly GCF_943734655.1). Classification (NCBI taxonomy): domain Eukaryota; kingdom Metazoa; phylum Arthropoda; class Insecta; order Diptera; family Culicidae; genus Sabethes; species Sabethes cyaneus. The sequence continues at coordinate 54,833,507 of NC_071355.1, forward strand.
CATATCTTTTCTTATATTTTTCCTATTCACCCTTTTTTGCAATTTTGGTTTATAATAATGATAGCACGCTCCACAGCGTTTCGCATGCCTCAAGTGTATAGTTTTAGTGTATAATAAGTTTTTTTTTGTTTTATTAATTTGTCGTTTATAGTGGTCTGCATGCATGCATATTGTATGCATTCGTCACAAGTTTTTTTTTTCTTGTTTATGTAATATAAAAACTAAGTGTTATTGCTTATCAGTTTTTTTATTGCGCCTTGCCCAGCGCTCATTATTTTACATAAAATATTTGAAGATCTCTGTGAGTGACAAAATGTTTTGCTGTTTTGTTTTAAGTGTACATGTATGTGTATGTGTATAAATTTATACAGTTATCTTTCCGCATCAAAAATTAAAACACTTTTTTGTTTTTTCTCAATCGATTCTAGAAATCAAGTATTGTCGTTTTAGTTCATTGTTCCTGCCCCTGCCCGCTCTGGGAAAGAACACACTCCTTCGCAGGAATTGTCTATTATTTCTGGAGCCACTTCCCTTTGCAGGCAAATTTTGCAAACCAAGAAAGCACGAAAATTCAAGGGAAAATTAGAAAATTAACGATACTGACAGTAATTTAACAAATCACTGTAGAACAATAAAAGTGAGTTGCATTCGAAGAAAGTATGTTGCTTTTGAGCAATTTCACGCGACATTAGCCATATGCTGAACATGATTCAATGATTTTTTACAACTATGCTGGCGGCTAACCAAACAGATTTGCAATGATGTATACGGACTTGTTCGGTTTTAATTCGAATGAAAAAGATCTTAGTCCTAACGAAAATTTTCCAGCAATCATAAAACAACTAGCAATGTAACTAAATCTACTATGTTGGCTTTTTAACTTGTCCGGAATTCAATTCAAAGCATTTCCGATGTTCCCCAAGGCCTTCATTTGGGATCTCTTTTCTTTGTTTGGTATTTAAACATTTCTTTTATTATTAAGAAGCTTTAAAAAAATTTGTTTTGGCAAATAAGATCAGAATATAAGCATTCTTCTTCCACTGGACAGTAAAATTAATTATTTTCTGTCTGTGGCAAGCAGGTTAATCGCAGTATGGTTCTCACTTCTCACATAAGTACGCCAAAAGTGAGAAGTTGAAAAAAGTCGCTTTTTCCTCAAACACCGGTAAGGCTAAAAAATATTACTTTTTCTAGCGACCTAATTCCTACCACAAGACGTATATGCCAATATAACATAAAACGTTTTGGTTGGATACTACAATCTAATTATTATCAAACATTGACAGTTTCGGTGTAATTTTCTATCAATCGATTATCTGCAAAAAGCCGAAGTCTGCCTGCCTTTTTGTTGCAAAATTGGTTTTTTGACAGCTGTAAAGAAACTCATAAAGCCAGTCCGAATTGCAGTGAGTGAAACCACGATACAACTTGTTGGCTGCGCAACATCTCTTTTAAAACCGCTTTAAATATCCCCACAAAAAGGCGTAACGATACATTGCACAGTGGGGGGGGGGGGGTGGTCTTTGAAAAAAAAAACTTTTTCTCAATGACTCATTTCTTCGCATAACATATATTCTTCTAAGGATTCCGGTGACGTCGTGCTTGTTCATGGCATGCACATTTTTGTAATAGCTTTGGCCCACTGAAAGGTCCCAACAAAACACATCTCGTATATTAATGTATGAAAACCATCCTAAATGTCTCTAAACAAAATCGAAATCGTACACAAAGCTTATAAAAACGCAACTTAGTTTATATTCAAACGTACGAAATGATGACATCTGATTTACTTACGATTTTCGTCGCAGAATTGTATAGCATTATGGAGCTAATCATGTTGAGTCGGATCTCATTGTATACAAACACTTATGAATGTGAATTGTTTACACATAATCTGCAGTACGTATATCGCCTCCAAAACAGTACGCATATGCTGATTTCGTGCATCGAATGCGATTTTTCTAGATATATATCGGTACATAATTCTCAGTTGTTACTTTGATATACGTACGAAAATGTTTGCTGGTTTATTTTACCCTAGTTTTCTCGATAGAATGAGATGATGTAAAAGTCAACATCTCTAGAATTTGTGGGGCTGAAATCGATCTTTTTTCACCATTAAAAAGATTTTATGGTTCCGTGCGTTGATTTACGGCACATGATTATTTCCTGATGTTTTGATCAAAGAGATGCATTTGACCCTATTTTAAACAATGTAAAAGAGAAAATCTCTGCATATACCGCTGGTCTAGATACAATTGTTATCAAAAGAAAGATATTTTCATATGCATTCTCACAACTTGGTGTTTTTTACAGCATCTGTAGCTTTTTCGTGGTTTTGGTCAAACGAACGCTTATTGCCCTATTTTTTGTGACGTTATTCAAGAAAATTAGGGCAAAAAATAACTTTTTATGGTGCAAAAACGTTGATTTTAATCAGGCGAATTTCATTCAAACATATTGACTTTCACAGCTCATTTCTATCAAAAACACTGGGGTAAAATGCCCTTCATTTTGCTAAACACAAGCATTGAAGTTATTCTCATTGCTTGTCTAACCGCAACGAACAAATTAGTTTTATAGTGCTCTTGAGACGCTTATCCGTTGACTCAATAGACGAAAAATACTGCTACTATAATGAAGCGTAAGGTAAAGAACCTATTTTAAGCAATCTAAGCGGATCACTGGTTGTTTTACCTTATTATAAACGATGGGTTGACTAAGTGGACTATATCTGCATAGCACTCTTCTTGTTAGCTTTAGTTTTTCAAGCTGTTATCAATGGAAGTCACTATAGTTAAGCTAAACTTCTGATTTTTTACACTAAAAAATGAAACGCTGGAACTAATTTCATCAGTTTGAAGTCGCATTATTAAAATGGGCCACCAGGGTGCTTTTTAAGCAGTCCTTACTTTTACTGACTTTTACTTCTACAGGTTTTAGTTTCAATGTATTGCAAACTTGTCCCGAATTGTCACTGTGACCATGACATCAAATAACGCAAGCCCTTACATGTCTACTACAATTTGTTATGTGAAAATTGAGTGCTTGACTTTTGGAAATGCTGTGCTCAAAGTAGCGAAGTGGAGATCCTTTTCAGCATATTTCTTGTCACAAACACAGTAAATTGTGCTTGAATGAATTTCATTTATGGTTAAACCCCTGATTAATCCGTTCCTTACCCTAATTAGGGTGAAACATCGCCAATGTTTCCTTGCGGTAGGCAATAACGACATTCTAGCATTTTTTCTTAGCCCTCTAACAAAAATTTTTGCTATTTCATCACAGTAAAACATAAGTTGCAAAAACGAAGCAATTTTCAACGCGTTTGAAGGTCACAGAATACAGCTAGAATAAATTTGCCGGGCAGTTGAATAATCGAATTTATTCATTTTGTTTTAATAAAACTAATTTTCTAAACTTGCACTATTTCCGATAAAATTTAAGGCGCATTTGCTTCATATCTATGAAAATTCTCGAATATATTCGAATTCCTGTAAATTCTGTTGTTTTGCACGGGAGGAGTTCAGCATCGTTTGCTTTTGTACCTCGTTCGTTGCAAAAATCAACGTTTTTCCGCAGTCGAGACAATTGCACAGTTGTAAATTCGCACTGGTAATTGTTAATAATAATTTGTACATCAATCAATTCTTCAATCAACTTTTTTATAATTCTCAACTTTTTTAATTTTTATGTGAATAATTATAAATTAGAAGATGAAGTATATCTAGGGATCAAGCCCAGTTTGGTGATTAGTATTCACGCACCTCACTTCGAATTCAAATCCCAACTTTGCAAATCACGATTTCCCAAGTTCCCTATATTCCATGCAAAAAAACTATTTAAATTTACTGTCGGATCTGCGGAAAATGCTTTTTTTTTCGAAATTATTTCTAAAATAAAAAAAATTAGGGTAGCAGCCAGCCATTCAATTCAAGTCACTTCTGGTGTCCCCCAAGGGCTTTATTTGGGACCTCTTCTTTTTGTCTGGTATTTAAACAATGTTTCTTGTATTCTCAAGAAACTATAAAGCAGTGTTACTATTCGATGAAAAAAGTACTGATTCGGTTCTAAATACATACTATCAAAGATGATTCCAAAACGTTAAATTCTCTGGCAATTCTTTTATGAGAGTGATAGAAAAGCAAATTAACAGTCATGTTTTTTCATGCATGAATTGATCGCAGGAGATGCAATAATCAAACACGATTACATACATTCAAAATACAAAATCTCTCTCGGCTTATTAACAGTGATGAACAATGAGTGCAAGATCGTGATACCGAGAAATTATTTGAGAGCGTAATCAATTCATATTTTTTCACCAACTTTTGTGTCGGTGATTTTTCGCGAGCGAATACGTAAGAGAGAGTTATCATTTATCGAGATTTGAATCAATGATGAGATGGCAATGACCAACCATCGCGATGAAATTTAACCACATTGCTTTAGAATACTAATTTTTATGCACTTAATTGAAATTTGGAATATGAATTCCAACTCAAGCCTCAAGTGTAATGATTAGTATTTACGTCTGCCACGTCGAGTTCAAACCCCAACCACAAATAAATCACGAATGGGCCAAGTGACTATAATAGAAATAAAAAAACGACTATTTAAATTTGCTGTCGAACCGGTGGAGAATGCTTTTTCTTCTAAAACAATATTACAATAATAAAAAATTTAGGATAGCAGCCAGCATATGCATTTATAGCTTTCGTTAAAAATTGATAAGATGGATAAAACCGACTACATTTGTCTGATTTAAACGTTAAAATTGCTCTTAACTCACTGACTGTGTTTGAATCATACGTTGTTGGGTGATAAAGTAATAAAATCCAATTTTTCAAGGCTGATCATACGATCATGAGATTTAACGTAAAAAAGTTATAGAGAATAACGCAGACGTTGACGGCATGAAAAAAGGTGTTTAGATTCCATCTTCACCCACATACATTCTTTATATGTAGGAGAAAACCTTGAGTAAAACGCCATCAACTTTAAAACTACTTAAACCAATGCGTAAACTTTACTCCGAATTACAAAAACGCATGGTTTGCGCAGTAGAATTGAACAGGAACATTTGAACGCAATTTTCCTAAAGTATTGCTTCCACAAATATATGTATAATAACAACTATTAGTAGCTAAATGACGCTGTGTTCATTTTTTGTTTGTTTGTTTGTTTTTGTTCCAAGAATAGAGTTTTCCACAGTTAAAAGCTTCCCGTCGATTTACTTTCCTAATACAGAGATTGCTTGAGAAAACGTTATCGTTTCTGTCTAGTTTAGTTTTTTTTTGTTGATTTTTTTTGTTGCTTTAATTTTTTGTTTCGGTACAAGTTGGCGACATGTGAGGAAAAAGTCTATCGTGATTGCATTTTTCTGTTAGTTCGTGTATGCGCGGCGTGAGCTTGTGTTTTGTGTGTTGTTGTTTGTAGCCTACAATTAAAATACAAGTGAGAGAAGTCAGCGCGGTATTCTGTGATGTGATGTGTCCCTGGCTGTACCTGTACCTGTACCTGTACACGGGAGATTGAAGAAGGAAAAGTGCGTAGAAAAGCTGCCGGTTAATGGGTTTTGCCAACCGCATTTCAGTTGAGCATTCTAGATGATGAGTTTTTCCTCTGTTTTATTAATTAGGCGTGTTGCCACTTTCAATTGCAATCACTGCCCAGCGAAGTTTATAGTTCTTGTAATAACTATTTCAGCGCACGCTAGCTTTAAATACTGGTGATTAACCTACTTTGACTGACTTGGCTTGAGTAAAATTAAATCCTGTTTTGTTTGTTTGTTTGCTTGGTTTCTGTATGGCTTTATACCCTTTGAAATAAGAGTAACATTTTTGTAGCATTTCTTAAAAGATTGTGTTTTACTTGGAGTTGGTAATTATTAGTCCAACACTCAGCTTTAATTCACTGTTTTTCTTTTGTCTATATACACGCATGCCTATTTGCTGTTAGATTATTTACTACGTTTGTTTTAAAATTGATCAAAACTGCAAAATTCAAAATTCGATGGGATATTTTTCATACAGTGTTCTTTCTTTTCTAATTTGTTATTTTATAAATCATGTAATGATCGGTTGCACAACGTTTGTCCTTGCCATAAAAGCTCTTGTTTTCTTGTTTTATTTTATGTTATTTTGTCGGTTGTTCTCTAGATTTAAATTCAATTTTAAGAAGACTTGAGTTACCAGCTACATGGGATTGTTCTGTCTCGTATCGTTTGCTTTTGCGTTTTTGTTTGGTTTGGTCCACGCAACTGTCTGTTTTATTTTTTGAGCATATTTGTGTGAGTAATTGTAATTGTACATTTGTTACTTTTTACATGAATAACAAACAGTAACAACAGTTCCCGATAAACGACAAGGAATCTGAAAACGTTTTTTTTACGATAGCTTTAATTACCCCACCACATTTAATTGTGTCTATTTTAAACTCAAACAGCGAAGAAAGATATTTTTGTAGTGTTTTTGGTGCACTCAAAATTCAACCTCTCAAAAATCAATCACGGCTGTTGCTGTATCGAATCATCCTAAGAAATATAAGTTTGCACGCGTTTCGCAGTTCGAAATCCAACGACTAACGTAACTAGCAACAGCATTGAGGTGTAAACAGTTGGTTTGCTACCCGCAATTTCCGGGTTGAAATGTACTTTTCGATCACATCCGCGCACCGAAAGGGTACGCGCGCATTGCGCATCTTTATTTTATTTTTTTTGTTATCGAATGTTTTCTTTTTTTCTACTAATAATTTTATCAGGTATAGCTAAATTTGATTTTCTGACATCACTTATGTACTTAACTTGCCTATGGAAGAACGTTGTCTTTATTAATCTCAGTAATTCGGAATATATAACTCTTTTTCAATGCTTTGAATTGTTTGTTCGATTAGCTTTTTTTTATACGCATAGTTAATGGATATGTTCAATTTAGCTTCACAAGTCTTCCTAGTAACAGTATTAGGTTAGGATGTGAACATCTATATATAAATAATACGCTAAAACGGTGGATATTGTCATAATACAGAGGGATTTAGTCAATCAATACTTCAAGTTAAAATACACTAACTACTATCAATTGTCGAAAACTGTAAGAAATGTACATCAACAATTTAATCGAACGTCAAAAAAGTTTATCATTAAAAGGTGTAAACTCCACTGGAACTAAAATAATCATGCTGGTTGGCTGCGATACTGAATTAAACCGTTTTATAATAGGAGACGAAAACTACTTTTGCTATTTCGGCTCGTTTATCGAATGGGTATATAAATAAAAGATAATACTCTACTAAATCCTACAATCGAAACAGTACTATTCATGTTTTATTTACTATGTCTAATTGCGGGTTTTTTGGGAAATGCAATCCCGTACAAACTTATACTTCAAGGTGAGAATTGAAACTATAAAATTTTAATCATTGAAAACAGCAGAACCCTTTTTGTTTGCTGTGGAATTATCCATCAGTCGGTTGCAGCTGCAGCGGATTTGTTTGCTTGTTATCCAACTCAACAGCATGCACCCGAGTGCTATGGATATAAAACACTAAAAACGGGAAAGCAATCGATATCAAGACAGACGGAATAGAAAAGAAGTGATACTGCGCTTTCGGGAATATCTACACATATTGACGACTGCGAACTCCACTGAAAGGGGACTTCATTAGTCTACAGTCCAAAAATGCTGCCAAAACAAAGGCCGTGCTAACAAAGAAAGGGAAATAGATAAGCGGGGATTTTTTTTCTATCTTACATAAACAAATTGATAAAAGTAACAGGAACGTGCAGAATTTAAAATGAAACACGAGCGTCTAATTATTTACTTTTTTTGGTAATGAATTAAAAAAGCCGCTACATGAACAAAAACTACAAATAAACTATTTTAGCATCTCTGTATGAAATACTGCATATATGGCGACCGTCACATTAATGACGGTATAAGTAGGTCTTTGTTCGAAAAATGACTTAAAATTATATTAATCTCGACAATGTTTTCACAATGAATGTAGGGGCGTTGTCAATATTATAAACCAAAACTTGAAAAATGGAATGGAATAAGTTTTTGTAATATAAAAAGATGCCTAAAAGATCTTACATAATTAGTATTCACAATTTAAAACAATCAATTCTAACCAATATTTTTAAAATCAAATCACTTGTGCAAATTATAACGTATAAAAAGCACAACATAACAGCGAAACACAAATGACACTTGACATCCACTTGCCCGAAACCACACTCTCCTCGCTTTAAAACTCTTGATTGTACTCCCCATAAAAAAACCGGCCCGCTTTTGAAAACGATCTAGCTAGTTGAAGAATGCATCATCGCCTGCATTGCTGCCTAGAAAGAACTGGAAAAGCCGCTCCAGCCATATTCTACCTAACCTAAAATGATACGCTTTACAATCTAATTTCGCAAACTTAAAACTCTAAGGTTAAAATTATCCAAGTGTCACTAAGTCACTACGAGTTAAGGGGAAACAAGACAGTCTTGATACATCGGAAAGGACCGAACCCTGCATCACACATCCGTGCGGCGCGCGCATGCTGCATTTACTTATAAAGTAGGTAGTATACTACTATCCACAATTAAATAGACAGAGAGAGACCCAAGCTGGCACAACCTAGCAGGGAAGGACCTTATCACACTTACGCAGTTTGCCGCAATTATCACACTGGCACAGTTTTTTTTTCGTTTCGGCACTTCCGTTCTCGAAAGATTCCCGTTCGCATTCAATGGTACCAATCGTAAAAGCGGGAAAGTGAAAGACCAAGTTATACACTAAGGTTGGAATGGCTCCTGCTTCTACTTTTGAACTATGTATGAACGAGCAGGATTAGCCTCGAATCGCTCAACGCAACTCACTCAACAGTGTGCCTCGGAAAACAATCTGCAATTGGGCGAGAAACGAAGGAAAACAAATCATGTAAAATGATAGGATAGGCGACTAGAATTGATTAGTTGATGCTGGTTGTTAGCTGTTTCCAGAGGCTAGCTGTACAGGAAATATAACGGTTGAAGCTTTTCATGCTAGTAGTTAAATCAGCCCAAAAATTGCATTATTAATAGTTAAGTTACATACGATTGATTGAAAGTGTTGCTCGGCAACGTGATGACACTTGTTTTCCAAGCCCATTTGTTTTAAGTAAAAGAGCAGAACACCAAAGTGGAAAACCGAGCTATAAATAGCCGTAAATATTGGTCCGACTGCCAACAGAGTGAAATCAAAGTAAGTCTATTAATAACCCAAACTGCCAAAGCGAAATGCACCAGAACTGCCAAATACCGCCGGTGACGGCCGGAACGTATCATCGTTGTAATTTTTCTAGTCATTCTCCTATAATAACTCATGAATGATTTAAATGTCAACCTTTCGTGTACAGCAGCAGCCGACTCGCTCGTGTGCGGTGCAATGGGGTAAAACCGATATCATCGCGCCGTAATCTGCTGTAATAGTAGGTGAAAGCTGCCAGGAAAAACTGAAACATCTTGCATGACCACCTTCCGATTCGAATGAAACGTTCAGCATGACTTCAGAAAAGGAGCTTATTCATTTTTCTTAGGTCAATCAATCATAACAACTCAAGACTAATTGTTGAAAACGAAGTATGTTTTTAAAACAAGCGAAATTTTTAAAAAATCATAACACGAAATAATACTAACAATATAAAAATAATATAATTATGTTGATTCATACAAATAAAAATGATATGGTGATAAATACCTCAAAAGTTTTTCTTCTAAAACCCGATTTTAGGATGATTGCTCCATCTATTCTCAGAAAAAAAAATAAAAATTTGCAGGAAATCGATGTACATTTTTTCTGCAACTTTTGCTTGGACACCGGTCCACTACAAACAATATTAACAATATGATTAATCTATGAAAAAAGAATGCTTTCCTTCCTGACACGTGCAAAATTTCATTCAAATCAGAGAGGGTCAAGTTGAACCGTTTGCTAATTGCACCTAGAATTGCTCCGTCCGCTGCTGAGCAACAATGCGCGGATTTTTAATTAAAGACCGAAACATTCTGAAACAAAACGATACGATTTTGCCCCGTTGGACCCGTCAGACAGGGAATGAGCTCAGTGTCACTCACGTTTTGCCTTTCTTTCGACTCAGCCAGGCAGGAATCCGCAACGCACGGGATATATAGTGTTACATAAACAGGCGCTAATTATGTGCGGACATGATCCGCCGAACAGCTGACGGATCTGTTTCGAAGGGAAACGGTAGCGCAATTTTCCCGCCAATACATACTCTAGATACAGGTAGTAACACACATATATGTTAGGTGAGGAATGTAGTTTACACAGTGCAGTGGACAGAGTTGTTCTGTGATTAGTTTAGCATTTTCGCAGCGAAAAATTAGTAAAAATAAAAATACACAGAGTGTGGATTTGTTGCTTAGTTTATTTGGAAAATAAAAAAAATAAAGTAGATAGATAGATATTTCATTAAGAACGTAAGCACTAAAACTAAACATAAATTAGATAAAAGCGTTGTTATGATAAATTGTCAGCTTTGGATAATTATTAAATAATCCCTTCATAATATACACTGCTAACTCAAATAATACACGAAACTACAATGAAAAGCTAATGACACGGTCATCGACGAAATGCATTGAAATAAAAACAAGTTGGACTGATTGATAGTGGTATTATACACCATACATATGGTCACGGTTCGGCCTTCGAAGTTAGAATCAAACCAACTTAAACTAAAAGGTGGCTCATACGTACTGCCGCCACACTAAGTAGGTAGTGAAAATGCATTGCAAGTGAATAAAGTAAGCAAGTTAAAACAAATGACATAAATACACCATCCATCACACATTCACAGATAAACGTAAAAGCTAAACTAAAATAAAATTTATCCGAATTTTATTTGTACTTGTGGTATACCACGTAAGTAACTACATGCTAGAGGGAATACTGCAATAATTAGATGCTCGTTTTTTGCGTAAGTTTCCACACATATAGAAACGTAAGAAGTCAAACTAATCAATACTATTATGATAGGTTGAAACATAAAATCTCAATTGAACGATGAGGAATATCAATGAAATGAAACCAAGATCTTGCTGGGTTGGTTTATTTAGGATGAATGATCGAGTTTTGCCAAGGTCAACCGAATGAACCGAGCAAAAGTCGATCATTTCCAGGGGAGAGTGGAGGGCAAAAGAAACAATAAATTTGAAAACTAGAAAAAATAATAAATCTTAAGGAGGCTAGAGTAATATTTATACAAAGCGACAGATGTGTCTAGGAGTTAACGAACAAACCGAGAATATTAACTTGTGAGAATAGCTACTAGAGTTAAGAATACTGGCCCCAAAACAATGCAAAAGGCCTTAAAAATAATTAGAGGTTGATTTGATTCAAACTAGGTTATTGTATTAATGAGTGCTATTTTTGTTTTGTTTTGTTCATGAGATCCATTTAGCTATTCCTATTTTTCGTGTAACCGTTAACTTCACTGCCGGCCAAGTGTCGTCGATGCGGGCATCTTCCTAACTAGCTACTGCCAAGTTACACGCTGCTATCTTGATTTCATTCTACTGAGCAATAAGTTGCAACCAATCTCACGTTAAGAAACATGGATACATAGAGAAAGAGTTAGGGGAAACAAACGCTTTGCGATTAGGTGCTAACGAAGTAAAATGATAGGCAGTTGCTTTTCATGTAGTATTTTGGAATGGACAAGAGCTTTTCTGAATATAAACATACATTATGTAGGGTACCATTATTGCTACGATATGAAACCTAAATCTTAAGTAGTGTTTTACGACTGATTCGGAAGCTTAGTGTTGGAGTATTCATTAAACAGTTTCATACAAAAAACTCTCCGACATTCCCGGTTTACGAAACAATACTACTCTTTACAAACAAACGTTAGACTAAGCATAAAATGAAACAGAAAGTTATTATAGTTCGACTGTTACTGTTACACGAATCACGCGACCTTATTTACTGGTATAGGTAGAGCGATAGCTGGTCGCGTGATGATGAAGGGATGAACCTTTCTGATACTGAAATTCGTCTCACTTTTGCAAAGTGTTATGTTTGTCCACACATTAAAAACGAACAATGAACCGTTATTGTTTACTAGGTTGCTTTTAAGTTGCTCGGTGAGAAAGCACTAAGAACATTACTAAAAGGGGGAAGCGGAAAATTATACATACATTCCCATGCCGTACATCGAGCCCCAGTCCACGTTCTGGAAGCTCGACATATCGACATTGGCCAGACTGTATCCCTGATAGGGATTGGCTCCGGCCGCAAGGCCTGCGGGGACAAGTTGATGATGAGTAGCAGCTGCCTGAGCTGCCTGTTGAGGGGTGGCGGTAGGCTGCTGCGGTGCCGGTTGAGCGGTGGCTCCAGCTATCGATTGGGCATGCGGAAGAGATTGGCTTGCAGCTTGTGCACCAGTAAGCTGTGTGGCTGCCGAGGCAGCTACTGCGGCATGCTGCGCAGCAGCCGAAGGCATCGGATATGGTGCGTACCTATAAGAAGATTCACGATTTAATTCAAATATCAAAGTAAAAATTTACACCTGAACTCACCTAAAGCTATGCAATGTAGGTGGATATGTAGTGAACACTTTGCCGAATCCATTCTGAACCTGCATGGCTGCGGCCGCAGCGGCCGCTTGATGGGCAGCCTGGGCCTGCGCTTGCACCATCAGTGGATTAGCCAGTTGGCTTACGAGTGGGGCTTGAGCCTGAGCAGCTCCCACTAGGCGAGCTGTTGCCGGATTCGCGATCGGCAGTCCCAAATTACCCAAAATGATTCTTTTTTGCAGCAGCTGCTGAGCAGTGGGAGTCACAGCTTCCTTCGGTTGGGCCTTTTTGCATTCAACTTTCTTGTTCTTGATGGTATGGAAATGAATCTCACACACCCGATCCACCACGTCCTCGTGCTCGAATGTGACGAACCCAAAGCCCCGGTGACGCTTCGTTTGCTGATCCATCAGCATGACTGTCTCCTCAACCTTACCGAATACGCTGAAATATTGCTTAACCTCTTCAGCGGAAGTATCCTGCGAGACACCTCCCACGAAAATTTTCTTCGTTTTGTTCGACTGTGTTTTCGGTCGGTTCTTGGGAGTTGCATGTTTCGGATCTATTTTCTTCCCATCCAGCGTGTGGATTGGCACTTGGAGAACTTTGTCTACGCTATTTGGCTCCTGAAAGGTGATGAATCCGAAACCTCGGCTTCGCTGCAAGTCAGGAAATTAGAGACTTGTTAACCACCCGCTAAAATATCTTAATAAGAAGTGAACTTACCTGCGTGATGGGATCCTTCATGATCAGCACATCGGTTACCTTGCCAAACATGCCGAAATATTCGCTCAACTTTTCCGACGACGTTTGCCAGCTGAGACCACCGACAAACAGCTTACCGGGTGCCGGATCGCTGCTGCTGTTCGGCGTTGATCGTCCCGAGGAACTGCCGTTAGTGGAGTTGGCTTTTGTCATATTGTTGCAGGTATTTGTCGCGGCATTGCTGACCAAGGTGAGCTGACTGTTGGCCAGAATTTTCTGCTCCTGTTGCAATTGCTGTTGCTGCTGCACCTGCTGCTGTTGCTGCTGCTGTTGTTGTTGCTGTTGTTGTTGATCTCTGTTTCGAGCGACATTCGGTTAAAAATCAAGTTCAAAATTGTAAACGGTGTTCGACTGTTTATTATTATTGATTTACCTGTTCTGATGGGCAACGACGGCAGCCGCTTGCGGGGTGAGTAGGTTCGCTGTTTTGATTGGCACCAGTCCGTTGTGTAGGTCATGTTCGAGCAGGCCGCTTGCGTCCAAGGTTCCAGCGCTGCAAGTAGAAGTGCACGAAACACGAGAGGGAAAGAAAGCAACGATTAATTAATGGGCAAATATCGCGGGCGAGCGAGCCGGACGGGCGGCGACACAGAAGTAGTTGAGCTGAGTATACAACATTAGCGTGCCCAGAGCATGGTGGAAAGGGGAGGGGGGTTCCAAATTTTACATATTGCAGTAGATCGGTTTTGCTACTTGTGTTGATACAAAAAGCATAGCTTTGGGCTTAAACGTCTTTCTAAAACTTGACCCATCTTTACTGACAGACTTCAATCAACTTTTAAACTATCTGTGAACTTTTTCATTTTATTTTTATATTTCATTTTTGTATGTCTTATTATCATTGTTGTGCTATTTTTGTGTCATTTTCTTGTCGTTTCTGTAGATTTTTGTATCATATTTATGTAATTCGTGTATCCCACTTAGGCCATTACAAATATTTAAAAAAGCTTTTGTCCCTCCGGTGTTGGGCCACTGAAGGGGGTGGGCGAAAAAAAACAAAGAGAATTTTTTAATCGAGCTAAAAAAATATGGATTTTAGGCTTTTTGCTTAAAGTTTAAACGTGAAAACCAAATCTATTCTTGCTTTTAATAAATACATTGTTATTTTTCATGCAAAAATTTGTTCGTAGAAAGACAAAAACAAAAGAAATTTTTTTTGGCCGAGTTTCGGAAATTCCACTGTTTGAACTTCCATTTCTATCTCGTGCTAGAAGCGTTAACTCAACTCGTACACTCAATTTTCAAATTTTATAAAAAAATTAACTCATATCCTACAAATTATTTTTTTGTCCCCCGATTTTTCAATCCAATTTCCAAAGGGGGGGGGGGGGGGGTGAGGGGTGACAAAAACTTTGAAAATTATTTGCAATGGCCTTATATAATATTTTTACCATTTTTGTAGGTATTTTTGAATCATATTTGTATCTCTTTCTATTATTTTTGTATTGCATTTCTATAATTTTTGTGTATTTTTAGTATCTTTTTGTATATTTGTACTATTTTTAATATTTGTTTGTCACTCTTTTCATTTTTACGTCAATTTGTGCTGTTTTCCTATTAATTTAGCGACATTTTTGGAACCATTCCTATGTCATTTCTGCATAATTTTCGACTTGTTTTCGTAATATCTTTGACTTTTGTGCGGTTTTTGTAATTTTATGTCATTTTTATATCTCTTTCGTGTCAGTTTTGTGAAATTTATTAATTCTGCATCTTTTTTTAACCATCTTGGCTTTATGTAGATCGTTGATGTGCATTTTTTTTATCTGATTTGCATACTATTTTAGTCATTTTAGTATCATATTTGTGTATTTTTTGAAAAGTTTTTTGTATATTTTTGAGTTAAATTTTTATGAAAATTTGTGCGTCATTTTATTGTCATTTTTGTAAGTCTTTCGTATCATTTTCGTATTTTTATTTGTATCAATTTGCGTCTATTTTCGCTTCATTTTTGTATAATTTTTTACAATGTGTGGTTTCTATGTAATCTTTACCGTTATTAAATTACTATGTTTTATATATTGTTTTTCATCTTTTATAAAGCATGATTCAAAGCGTCGCACTCATGATTTGAAACATTAAGTATTGTTGATTTCAGATAATCGCCGCCACCGCAATGGTTATTCGATTTAATCGACGTTTTTCGGCGAAATAAGTATAAAGATTTTTAAACACGAGTTAGTCCGGACGTTGCGAGCTACTGTTGGTCTTCACTCATCATCTGCGGACAAATTTTTCGTCCATTAGGTTCGACTTGGTTTATCTTTCTGAAGATTGCTCGGATTAACAGACAATAGAAAGGCTTTTAGATTAATCAAGTTATGAGTTTGACTTTTTTCCTTCTTTCCCTTCTTTTTCACTTCATTTTCCTCGAGCGAAATTGTGTGCGAGATTCGACTGTGATAATCCGATTTACACGGGTAGTCTAAACAGGGACAAATGTCGCAATACTGTTGACAGATCATTTTTGTTTCATTATTGCGATATTTGTGAGTCAATTTTGTTATTTTGGCGTAGGTATTTATTGCGTCAGTTCTACGTTATTTTGGGGCTTTTTCGAGTTCAAAACAGGTACAGCTTTTCATACAAATTATGGCGATTTTTCAATATTCCGGAAATATGATTCATCAATTTATTATTTTTAAATCATATTTGTATAAATTTATGTCACTTGTATTACTTTTGAATACAGTGCTCTTTTTTGAACTCTAGTTTGATGCTATTTCTGAGTCATCTTTGTCATGATTGAACATTGAATTTTTAGCTCAAAAACGAATAAACATAATTTTTATGTTTACGAATTCATGATAATTTTGTAACATTATACAAACTTGGGAAATAAACAACGTCCAAAAATTGAAGTTTTTTGAGAATTTTAAATTATTGAAGTCCACAAGTTATGCCCATGTTCAAAATTTTATAAAATGCTAAGACTTTTCGACCTAAACTGCACGATAATTTTGAAAAATCCCCCATTTACATTAGTATCCATGCATATACTTTAGTTTAACAGAACTTAACCTATGAAGAAAAAACAGTAATTTAATTAAATATATGGCATCACCGGAAAATCAGATTTTAAACGAAAGATGGTACATTCGCCCCAGAGTGGCCCAGCCTTGGCACGCCCGTGGTTGCTTGAGCAGGGCGCGGGAGGCGACGCACTTGTTGTTCGAGAATTTTAGTTTCAATATTCAAACACAAAAAAAAAAACAGTGTGCGAGATTCTGACTGATGAAGTTTTATCCAAATTGTCTTCCACATACAACAGGTTCTCCCACTGGTCATCATCATCGGGGTTGCCGTAACAGGTGTCTGCGGATTTAGCACGTATTCGTTCCTCACCCGTCCCGATGTCAGGTAGGTTGACGTCTAGACAAATGGTGCGTGGTGTGATTTCGTGATGGAAACATTAATTTGTTTGTTTGTTTTTTTTTTCTTTGCTACACGACAGCCTCAACAGAAAAAATTATACATGGGACACCATGGACGTTATGAACCCGCAGAAAATGAAGGTGAGAATAGCGAATCAATGTATTTAATGACCCATCTGGTACCAAAAATAAACAAAAGTTAGTTGATTATGCAATACGATTTTAAAAATGGGGGCATATTGTCAAGATGGATGAATAATGTACTTCAAAAATGTCCTAAAAAATAAACTTTCTGTTTGGTGTTGGTTCTTTAGGTTTAATAATTTTGAGTTACAAGCGAAAAATGAAACATAAACTAAAATGCCAACTTAATGCTTTAACGTTATTGACATTGTTTTTATCAGCTGTCCAAGGCAAATTCTATTAGTTTCAACAGAGACTTGATGCTCAACGAAAGCGAAAATAATCGCGGATTCAAGGGATTGCGTGTCAAACTGCAACGCTCGTAGCCCCCTGTATAAAGCGCTAGTTTATTGAGGTAGCAAATCTACTACACTCTGTTGCTTCAACACGTTTCAGAGAACAAAACGACCTCAATTTAGTAAGCTTTTCCGTGACGTAAGTTCCGAAACCGACATCGTCGGTGTTACGTCGAAGTCAATAAATTTCAAAACTAGAACGGGAGCAAAGCATTTGTTCCAGGCAAGTAAACCGTTGCATGTTGATCAATTTTTTCTTGTTTGCAAGAAAAACAACACGTGACCCTTGGCTAGAACATCGAACACCGTTTGATGATGGAGCTTAAGCATCCCACCCATTCTAACGGTAAAAACTAGACAAATAATTTAATGAAAATTTCGGCCTGATTTAATAGTTTCTAACCATTGAAAAAAAATTGACAATACCAGAAGCTGGCAGACTTTGATCTCTCGCATTGTCCCCACAGAAAAAAAAGTTATTGTGAATCTGCGCGTGTAGCGGTGGCACAGCCACCGAGGAGGAGGAGGAGAACGACGACGGCAGGACACTTCGGTGTCCTAACGAGCCGGGGAATTTCCCCATTGTCTACGCGCCGAAGCGACTAGGAACCAACACAGTCAGACACACACATACATTGGTCGAGTGTGCGCTTTTGGTCCTTTCGAAAATCGATTTTCTTGTCCGTTCAGTCCGTGTGCCCTACTCTCAGCGGTGTTATACTGCTGTTCCTACACGAGGCATTTCGTACATTTTCATCACATCACATGCATAAAATAGGGGTGTGCTCATGTCCCAGCAAGGCAATCTCTACGGAGAGCGATGAATGGCTTTTCTGATCGACAACTGACGATCCATAGGGTTAGGGTGACCAAGATTACTGGCAGGGTATTTAGCTGCGTGTACTGGTTGCCCTAGCAGGGGAACTTTCACCACGTTCGACACACGCACGCATATCGGAGGGTACAACCTTGCATAAACAGGCCAGAGTCCTAGCCGAAGCCGAGTCCTGTGCCTGCTAACAATGGCGCATGCTCCTCGAAGTGCCGTTTCAATGTGTGTGTGCGTCTCGGATATGCCTTTTTGTACGTGTTGTCATGACACCACCGGGAAATCAGCCGGATAAAGGGAACCATCCCTAGTCGATTCAGTAGACTTGAAGTGTTCATACGTTCGCACCTCGCTCTTGGACGAAAATGACTCCTGCTTTGGCCTTACTGAAGTTCCAGCCAGACTTCTGGAGTCTGACCCAAATTACCCTTCGAGGGTGGATTCCGATGATAAATGGCTGTATTAGCAGTTCAGTTAGCTAACCATCGTCAGCCTCTCAGTGTGTCTAGTGCAAAATTGAGCCGTAAAAACGTAAAATCGATTCCAGTCACGCCCTAGATGCCAAAAGTGATATTTCCTCATCCGAAGGAACTGTGCAAATTTCGATTCGACGAGATGATCTCCGGCTGATTTACCCCTCGAGAGCCCAGTGGATGTCTTCAGGTTTCGACTTTTGCTAGAAAACGATTATATTGTCCTGTCACAGCAGTACTTTTCTTAGCTTACTGTTGTTTCGGGACATTTACATTGATTCTAGCGGTACCAACGAGAAACCTGCTCCACGGATAGCCTGCCATCGAAAAAAATGTGGACATATTTGGCTGTGCCCAAATTCCAGCCGTCGTCCGCTTGGTAACGCGAAATCTTGGATTATTTTACTGAGGAATGCAAACTACTATTGAACGAGATGAAGCATGTGGATAATCTAACACAGTTCAAGAAACGTTGCATTTCAAAGTCAACCAGCGGTGATTGAATCAAGATGGCGCCCGGCACAGAAAAAATTCTACGAATTGAATTTATGTTTTAAAACGGCAGTATCAGTGCTCGTATCAGTTGCATTATGTTTAAAATAACAATTTTTAATAGAATTACTCCATTCTGGAATCAATTTCCAGCCAGCTAATTATGTTTTTGGGACAAACTTGACCTAGCCGAGCCTCACCGGCTATCGATTTTCTTTTTCTTTTTTCTTTTTTTGCTCGACTCGAAGCTCGCCATTACTAGAACGCCATTTTGTACGTGCCAAAGGTGCGATAAGAAACGAACGATAGCTAATCGAGCATCGAGTCTCTCAAATCCGCGGCTTGAGTGGCGCTTGTTGGATTACGAGCTGGGATGGGAATGAAAAAAAACTGGTGCCAGCGTGAAGTTTTTCCGTCAACCCTTGCCGGTGGAAAAAAACGTGTACATTTTCTATTTAACAATGTTCGTCTTAAAATGTCAATTTAATTCATTATCTTTACACACATACAACCCACTCCCTTTACGCTGCATTGCATAGTACAGCGCCTAGAACGGTAGCAGATCGCTTTCATTAAAACATTTGTTTAAAGAGCCACTCAGGAGCACTTTCACGCATCCCGAAAGGAACAATATATCCTATGGCAAATTATGTTACTCGTTTACGTCATCTCTACATCAGAATACATGTATATTGTCGTCGATGTGCTATCTCGTACCAGTAGCAATGCCTTTTAAAATACATATCTAGCAAAAGCGCAATAACCTATGGAACAGAATAGTACGGCACATCCTTGCAATTCCTAACACCCATGTATTGGTGTATCCTACAAAACGGTAACGACTCATGTAAAGCGTTAAACACACCCCCTTGACCCCGTATCCGTATCCGAGCAGTGCGTTCTCGTTTATTTATAGATTAAACACAATGCTAGGGATATTAAATGATTATTACGAAAAAGGGATGCTACCCTCCGCTAAGGATACGCACGCACGTCCTCGCCCGTTGAAGCTTGCTGGCCAGACTGGCTAACACATACACGAACAGAACATGCACCTCTCCGCTATTAACCTGTTTTGCGCTGGTAAATCGCACTGTGAGAATCCCTGGTTTTTCACTCACGTGATCACCCCTGTATCGCTGGTAGAGCCTTGCGTGATGGTGAACTTTGCCGGAGCATGAAGCATACACAGCACATGCGCCGCACCTTCCGGAAAGCTTCACCAACTCTTGAGGCCAGCAGGGCTTCCGATGCCGAAAAGTTCCGGTAGGAGCCTCTACTACTGATAAGAAAGCTCCACGAAAGTTGCTACTGCTGCTGCCACCAATCGGTGACTAGTGCTAGCATGTGGCAGCCGGAAAGGATGAGCTCGAAAGGGGTGGTGGTGGTTGCAACTCTTTACCAACCGCCCTCCATTCCATTGCCTCCCCTGTACGTACGATAATGGACTTGAAAACTCTTGTCACATTTGCGAGATTGTGGGCTCCTATCAGAATGGGGGATGATGATTATGGAAAATCCTTACACTGACAGAAAGGAAGCACATTAGCAGTGAGAGTTGCAACAGCAAGCAAAAAAAAAGCAGAAAATGCTAGTGGGGATGGAAGCAAAAAACACAATACCATCACGGCGAACTGATGGATGATTGTTATTAGTTAGTATCGTCCTCAGGAGAACTTATCATGAAACAGAAGCCATCCATTTTCCGTAGCATTTAAGAGACAATACATAGTAGTTCTGTGCTCCATTTCCTGAATTCATTGAAAATTACATGACGATTTCGAAAAACTAGTCCCTGAGTTTTGGTTCCATAATGGCGCGTGGCTTAGTTTGAAGACAAAAATATACGGCGCAACATTTGTTCGCTAGTTTGAGTTTGCCTATATCAAAGCCAGATTTACGGCGTTTTATTATTTGTTCACATTGCCATTATACCTATCTAGCTGTGCTGGCTGTCGGAACAATAAAATTAATGTTGAAGATTATGATTTGTTTGTTCGGTGTAGGGGTTTGATCGATATAATCGGTACGGTTGCCTTATTTTGACCAGCGGAAAAAATTCACAAAATTGAATAAACACACTCGCTGTGCTCGCTTTTTGTCTGTCACCAAACGAATACCTACGATGTTACGATGCTTTTCTTTACGCTAAAGATGGCTTTCGCGGTAGCGAAATAGAAATATAATACATGAGATATGAATATGTAATCAGCTTTACATGTGCTTGTTTATGCAAAACAACGTGTTTTGCCCTTTTTAGGATACAATAACGATAAAATGACGGCCTATAAAACAATGTTTTGGAAGGAATGACAACACATCTTCAATGGTATAGTCCAAAAGCCTTCGGATAAGAATTCGAATAGGGGTTGTCTTATTACATCTATCTGACGTTGTTCATAATATTCAAGTTTAAAAAAAATAGTTGATATGATTTGATTTTAGTCACCGTGCACTTATGTGAATGTATTCAAATTGATCACGATCATTCACAAAAAATAGTTGAGTGCTGAAGCCCGCAACTGACCTGAAAAACCCACATTAATTTAAAAATATTTACTGTGTTCATCAGAATAGAGGTTTCCCATTAACCCCTAAAGTCTACGTCATTTTTATGCACCATGAAAGTTGCAAAACAGGTCGCACCTTTAAGTTTGTCTATACTTTTTCTAAATTTGGACATTTTTCCCAAAAATTGGCTTAGTTTCATATTTCCTCGAGATCGTAGTCATATGTCACTTACGTCGGAGTTACTCCAATGTTCCTTGGGGGACCGAGACATAGCTTTTTGAATTTTGTCACATTTCTGGAGAAATTTGTTTGAAATATATCAATTTTTTTAACAAGTCATTGACTGTGGCCATCCCAAGTACCGATTCCAAAGCTGCTTGGTTTTATTGCGGTATTAATAGGTTAATAGGCCATAGGTTTTATTCTGGTATTACGTAATACCAAGATGATACGAATTAAAAATACTTATAGAGAACTATAAAACCGTAATAAAACTGTTATTAATGCAATTTTATTGTGATTGCACGATAAAACTAGTTAGCTGCACCACACCTCTTATAAACTTACTATAAGTAGAGCGTAGCAATAGAATGACGTACTAACACAAAATTGATTGTACCGCACTGAATCTGCGAGTTTTATAGTGCCATTAAAATGGTTACAGCTTGCTTCTATTAAGAAGAATACTAGAGTTTAACACCGAAAACATTTTCTATGTTACGCCATATTGCCATATTCTAGTATTTTTTAGCCCACCAACAAAATCCATCAAAGCAAAGCGTGAGTTGCAGAAAGAATATTATTATCAACCGGATTTCATGTCACAGAAAGCAATGGTTTTGCTAACAATTGGGATTGACTTATCTATACCTATAAAAATGGATTTCTGTCTGTCTGTCCCTATGTTCCTTATAGAATCGAAAACTACTGAACCGATCGGAGTGAAAATTTGCATGTAGGGGTTTTTGGGGCCAGGAAAGGTTCTCTCGATGGCAAAAGACCCCTCCCCCACTAAGAGGAGGGGGGGCTCCCATACAAATCTATGCCTATAAAAATGGATTTCTATCTGTCCTATGTTCCTTATAGAATCGAAAACTACGGAACCGATAAGCGTGAAAATTTGCATGTAGGGGTTTTTGGTGCCAGGGAAGGTTCTTATGATGGTTAGAGACCCCTCCCTTCACTAAGAGGGAGGGGCTCCTATACAAATGAAAGACAAATTTCTGCGTAACTCGAGAACTAGCAAATCAAGCAAATGGAACAAAATTTTACATGTGGTTTTTTTGGAGACAAGAATTTTTTCTATGGTGAATTGAGACCCCTCCCCACTTTAGGAGGGGGGGGCTCCTATACAAATGAAATACAAATTTCCTCATAACTCGAAAACTAATTAATCAAATGAAACCGTATTTGGCATGTGGGTGTTTTTGGAGGCATGAATTTTTTCTATGATGAATTAGGACCCCTTACCTTTTTAGGAGGGGGGGGGCTCCCATAAAAATGAAATACAAATATCCTCATAACTCCAGAACTAATCAAGCAAATGGAACCAAATTTAGCATGTGGGTGTTTTTGTAGGCATTTTTTTTCTATGGTGGAGTGAGACCGCTTCCCTTCTCTTTAGGAGGGGAATAATAACCACTCTCCCTTTTAAGAGGAGGGGCTTGCATACAAATGAAATACAAATTTTCTTATAACTCGAGAACTAATCAAGTAAATGGAACCAAATTTGACATGTGGGTGTTTTTGGAGACAAGAATTTTTTCTATGGTGAATTGAAACCTCTTCCTACTTTAGGAGGAGGGGCTCCTATACAAATGAAATACAAATTTCCTCATAAATCGAGAACTAATAAATCAAATGTAACCATATTTGGCATGTGGGTGTTTTTGGAAGCATGCATTTTTCTATGATGAATTAGGACCCCTATCCCTTTTAGGAGGGGGAGCTCCCATACAAATTAAATACAAATTTCCTCATAAATCGAGAAGTAATCAAGCAAATTGAACCGAATTTGGCATGTGGGGGGTTTTGGAGGCAGGAATTTTTTTAATGATAGTTTGAGACCCCTCGCCACTGTGGTAGGGGGATAAGGACTCTCATACAAATAAAACAGAAATTTTTGCGAAACTCAAAAACTAATCGAACTCGAGAAATTTTAGACTCTTTCATAAAACATTAATCAATAACAAGACCACCAAAAACTATCAATAGTAACATTAGATAATTCAGCGTGAGACGGCCACAGGCCTTGAGTGTTGCCGGCGACCTACCGTCAGAAGCGCCGGCTGCTGCGGGGGGCAGCCCCGTAGAGATCACCTCTATCTAGGTTTATTTATTTTCCTAGATCTACTGACCTCTATTACTTTCCTTCAGTTGGGTCAGCCTGCGAAATGGTACTTTCTACGAAAAGATTTTCCGTGAAATGGTATATCCCGCGTAAGGTATTTCGCGAAATGGTATTCTGCGAAACTCTATATTCCGCGTTATGGTCAACCGAGAATTGGTGTTCCGCAAAATGGTATTCGGCGAAATGGTTTGTAATGATGGCGAATATTTTAATGCTATCCGCTTTATTTTATCAGGCTAAGCAATGGGGGCAGTTGTTTTCTACTTTACTGTGAGGAAAATTTGTACATATATTAAAACACCCATGAACTCCCCAGAAACTTGCAAAACTCAAGATTGTGACAAAGGTCATCCGAGATTCACGATTTATGTACAACACAGTTTAATTTGTGGCAATACGAAGTTTGTCGTGTCAGTTAGTTGAATATATTAATTTTATTGAAACAATTGGTTTAGTTAACAACTGGAAAACGTCAAAACTTGCAAAATTTCGATAGCGCGTTGATTTTAGTCACCTAACATACAACTATGCGTGATAAAATTTAATGCGCATGTGCTGCACAACTGCGGAAACAGCTGAAAATTTATTATTTATTCGGCCGAACATTTTATTATGATCGCTCCAGGGTGAGGGTGCTTATTGCTATATATTTTCAAATTACCAAAGCTGGCTGACTAATTTAATTTTCACCAGAGCAAGCTTTATACTTTATAGCTTCGTAGACTAAAGCGAAAAGCTTCATTAAATTATGACGGAGGCTGTCAAACAACGAAAAGCACAATCGGTTTTATTGCTGCTTTCAGCAAAACGTAATAAGTGGGCCACTTGGTAGAATAACGGTTTTATAGTTGCTGTCAGAAGGGTGCGGGTATCTCTGTTTTATTATCAGTTTTTAAGCTTGGTGTCGAAAACCAACTGAAGAGTAGAATAAAACTTCAATTGTTAAATTGTATTGTAAATTGCATTAAATTTTAACCACGGTACGTACTATCTGGACTCCTGCGACACATTACAAACTCAGAATCAACATAAACATTCGACAGAAAAGCTAATTCTTTTGGGGATTAAACACCTGTAACTTAATTATTTATTTTTTTATAAAACCATTTCTCCGAAACATTGACATTTCATATCTCTTAGAGGTAATATAGCCGGTTAATGCAACGAAAACGTATGGTGTTTTCGTCTTTACCTGCAAAAACGGACATTTTCGGCAAAAACAATATTTGTTCTATTGCCAAAAATATCCGCATCTGCTGGTTAAAACGAAATACCAAGCGCCTCCATTGTATTATCGTAACTTTATTTGTTCAACAAATTTGGGTGATTTATGTAGTTTAGACAGGCGTTACGCGTACGCTATTTTGAACATTTACGGCAAAATCAAATGGAAATGTCCAAAATAGCGTACCCATAACGCCTGTCCAAAATACATAAATCACCCTACACTTCTAAAACAAAAAAAAATTACATCTTTAAATTTTTGATTTTGCAAAACACAAAAAAACGCAACTTTCTAGAAAAAATATGTAAAATATTGGACTAGTCAAACATGAAAGCCTGCGGCGAGCTGCTGGTTCCCCTCAAGATTTTATTTAAAGTTTCCTTTAGAGCTATTTTCTGTGCGATTTTTCAACTTTCCAAACACAGACGGCACATGCATATTCGGGATCCGAGGCCCCGACGAGACAATTTTACGGGTTACAAAAATTTGACAGATAATCTAAAAAACAGTCAAACTTCCGAAACACAGACGCAAATGTATTGAACAGAAGCAGACAGACATGTTTGAATGAGACGGAACAGATTTGGATAGCATCAAATTGGTGAGCTTTGCTTGGAAAATCGTTGCCAGTGCGATATTTGGAATTTTTAGAAGGTTTTTCATGAAATTTTCTAAACGTTTACTTGAAATACGTTTTGAATCGCACGACTTGTGGCATTACAGAAGTTTGAAAGTTCGTATCTCAGCGGTGCAATTCTACGTGTAAAGCTCAAAAAATATTGTTCTACTAAATTTTCAATTAATTCTGGTGTCCCACAAGGCAGTAACATGGAACCTATGCTATTCATATTATATTTAAACGACGGTTCATTGTGGTTAGGTGTTAGTCATAAAACTAGTGTGCACCGATGATCCAAGAGCTCTTGGATGTATACGTATGCTGGTGCTGTAGTAACTGGTTACTAGTTAGTATCATGTTATTACCTTTCAGCGCACAGTGAATCCAATAGTGTTCCGCTATTAAATCCACAACGAGTAACTAGTACAAACGTTACCAGTACGACAAGGCACGTCAGTTCGGCTTCATATCAAAAATTGCTCGACGTTCCACCGATTTTGAAGGTATTGTTAGTAATTAGTGTTCAATACCTGACCACTTTTAGGGATAGATTTTTTGGAATAAGCCCCTCTACCAGCTACCTTGCTGAAATACAAAGTCCTACGTCTAAACGATTCATCCGGTTTGCATAACCAAGTCTACCTTGGCGTAATCCGGTGAATTTACACCCGTATCCAGATCGATACTGTGTTCTTTGCCTCGACACTTTAAAACGGCACAAAAAATTTCAAACATAAACAACATGAACATATTTCGTGACACGACCACATCGGTTATGCGAACTTCTGGTTTTAGTTGCCAGAAAGACTGATAATATTTAATCAAATGAAACTAGCGAAAAGGTCTTCACGCAGTACAATGCCGAATGCAGAACTCGATTTTAAAAATTGCTGAAGCGTATATGGAAATTTCCTTAGTTTATTCCTCAAAAATGAATGCACTATTTCAGTAACAAAGTCTAGATGCTACATTCCGCCTTCTGAACTGGACTTACAATTCTATTTCGATAGACTTCACAGCCAACTGATTAACAAGCACAGACTAGTGCTACGATCCAATTTACACTAAAATTGAATTGTCAGACTCCTGTCGTACACCGGGGCTAACAGAGAAGTTAGCAGGACAGCCATAAGGGTTTAAAATCTGTTATTTTAGCCTGTCTTTTCAGTTTTATTTTCACTTGGTTTTCATTTTCCATTATATCCACTCTAACATAACCCCTCCGATGGCTTCAAATCTCAGCACTAACCTGTGAGCTATTGCCAACCTTAAAAAGCAACCCCACAGTTTGGGTTCATATCAAATGACACTCTCGAAGGCACTACTAAAGCTTGTCCATCGACGACTTCAACCACAAAACTTTACACTGTGACACGTGTTCTGCACAGGGATGAAGGGGAAGTGTAGTATCACTTTCAACCACAAAACAAAAAAATCCT
This sequence comes from Sabethes cyaneus, assembly GCF_943734655.1. NCBI lineage: Eukaryota > Metazoa > Arthropoda > Insecta > Diptera > Culicidae > Sabethes > Sabethes cyaneus. The sequence continues at coordinate 54,860,631 of NC_071355.1, forward strand.
TCCGGCGATTAACGTGTGGACTAACTTTCGTGTCGGAACTCCTAGCTAATCGAAACCATTTAAGGCACAGAACAAAAAAATAACGCATGCATGCAGCATAATAAATATTGTTCACTTAGGAAAGGTGTAAAACAAATGATTGCTGGTGAGTCACGAAACATTTGCTTTCTTCGCGACTGGACTCCGCTAAGACGGAAAATGTCGAAAGCAATGTCTCCCGAGTCCGGAGCGATTTGTAACTAATACCGGCCGTGTAGGCACACGTACGTTAATTTGGCTTATGATCCTATTGCTACTACATATTACTATGCGGCGACGTGGAGTAACGGCAAGTGGATCGGGTAATTTGTTAGTAGAGTAGAGGTAACATCACGTGCAGACGTGCCACCGGTTTGCCGGTGGAGCAAAAAGTGCATGGAAGGAAATTGCCCACCAGAGCCCTAATCTGATTAATACTAACTCAATTAGGGAATGACATAATTGTGCCCACGGCCACGGCGATATTTTATGCGATAGCGCGTTACTAGGTAATTTAGATACGATCGGTGAAAAACCGGGTTTAAACCTCCTAGGCGACATAAACAAGATGGCTTCTTCCGAACAAACACAACAAGCGGTTGTCGCTTTGAAGTGCAAACAGTTCGAACGACTAATTAGTAAAATCGTAAACAATTTCGGAGTGAATAATCAAAATTAACTCGAAAGAAGGAGGGGAGGGTTATTTTTACTGAGCAAACTTTTAGGAGTGAAATGTATACAAATTTGGTCGAAGAGAAAATGGAATACAAGGCTCGAAATTTATTACAAGCATAAAGATCTATATTCAGAGCAGCAATGTTGCAGGATTTCTAATAAAGCAAATCCAATTGCATTCCGCACAAATTGAATCTGGTAACAGCAGGAGCAACTGCTCTAGCGATTCTGGTACGTACCTACCAGTGACAGTTTGAAGCGACGATAAAAATGCTCCCACTCTTGTTGTAGCTTCAAAAAAGAAATTACTTCCCGAAATTGCGTCAGAGGTGCGGGAGGAATGCGTAAAAATAACATTTTAGCACGAAGTTAGGCTGTGTTGTGCTTTAAAAAAGTGCAATTGCCTATGTCTCGTTATTTACACTGGAAATTGTCAAACGCCATCAAGCGTGTCTGCCAGATCAGCTGAAGCTGAGTGTAATGAGACATACATAAATTCGTTCATCTCGATAATGGCAAGCTGAAATGTCATTTTAAACAGTTATCCGCCAGCCAGCAAAAATCGTCAGGCAGGGCTTCTTTCCGAGTAGAATTTTATATGTTTCCAGATCCAGCAGAAAAAGGATGATAAATCTTGCGTTACTGACTGCCAGGAACAGCGTCACCACAGCCGGAATCGAATAAAATGTCCAATGCTTCGGAAGCAATCACTTGCACGAGCTGAACGTTATTAAACGCACTACACAAGCGGCGGAAAAGAAACCCGCAAAAATGAGACTAACCTCGCCCCGCCACGGGCACGACAACAGGAGAGGGTGGAAAATGGCGTTTCCTTGCAGACGTCGTTTTGTGCTCGGTTTTGGTGCTTTTTATTGCGATGACGTTCCACCCAAGCTAAACCACAGCCCTGCGGGACGAGCAGACGTTTGGCAATGTGTATACAACTTTCTCTCGACAGGAGGAAAATCGAGCAAACGGTGAACCACTGGCTATAAATCATCAACATGCTTATGCTCGATTTCTGGAAAAATACCTTTGCCCGTAGTACCAACTACGAGTCCTAAAGGTAGATAAATTCCAAGCAGGCATAACAGTAACGAGACTGACCGACCATCCGGCGAAGGAGGTTATGTAGACTTAATTTAATTTTTTTCTGTTTCGGCTTGCCATCCTGGCTTCGTTATCCTTGATTTTCCCGGTCCCACAATCGGAAACCGGCCTGACGATTGCGGTATTTTATTGGATCGTATATATGACGTCAAATCATTATACAACCCCAGCTAACTGTTGGTGACATGGCTTGATGGTGATGCGTTCACGCAGCAGTCGACAAGCCAGTGAAAAGTGCAGAAGGGAATTTATTTCAAGTTTTCCTCATTCGAGTGAAGCAGAACAGACTCTCTTGCACGCTTTATTGGAGCTATGCCTTTCACCCACGGTGCCATGTACAGACAACAGACATCAAGGTATATCCTAGCGACAGAACAAGGTCTCGTGATTCACAGTGCTCGCTGCACAGGAAGAGGGTAGTAGCAAACAAAATCGATAAAGTTTGATCGATTAATATCTGTTGCTACTGTAACGTTTTTTTTTGCACTGCTTCGTAACTATGTATGTACATTAAAGACAAACAAAACGAAATGAAAGTATATAGTGCCATTAAATAGCAATATTGAGTAGCGTTTGGATAAAAAAAAACAAGCAGGAAATGAACTTGTGTCCGAAAACTAGAATGGTTCTACGCTAATTTTTTACCAAATCATGACTATGCTATGTGGAACACTGATAAACAGACAACGTAGAGCGTAAAAAACTGCAGAAATCATGCAGAGAACGACTTGACTGTGACAGTGCACACAACTAGAGAAACGATAAGGACGGACAGGAAACGTTTCAAAGACATAAAGTTCGAAATATACCGAAGCACTGCTGGAACGACGATGACGACACGGTGACAAACCATTTAAAAGCGATGAACGGTTATAACATAGATAGAGTATGCAGAAGGTCGTGCATTCCAGTTTCGGGAAAATAAATTTGTTGCTCCGATACTCAATTGCATATTTTTCGTCGACCCCCAGAGCTTGACAGTGTCGGCCATGGGGAACGATTCGCCAAGTACCTACACCGCGCCACGCCGGGACACATGAGTTGGGTTTCTGTGGTTGCTTCCTTTGTCATTGATACCACCAACAACGACAGGAGCAGGTTAATGGTTGGGACATATTGTGAGCAAATCAATTTCAATAAATAAAAACCTAGTATTGACATCGTGATTGATTTACGTTTCGCTTTCTAGAGCAGCAGATTCGTGCTCGTAATATACTCTTACGTTAGATTTGGACTGCCTTTTTACTTAATATTGCATATGGTATTCAGCGAAAGATTCACCATGAAAAACTTGTGACCATTTATCATTTAAACCATACCGTTTGAGGTTTTTCTACCCACTACTGTCACCTTAGAATTTATCAAAATGATCGCACATGTGAGCCGAAGGGTCCCAACATTCCATAAAAAAATGTTACACGGGTATAGTTAGTCAGTTATGTACAAAAACAAGGAGGTCTCCTATTTTCTCAGAAACCCGAAAAAGAAGTTTTCCGCTTTTCTCGAACATTAAAAATTTATTACTCTTGACCAAAATATCGTTGAGCAAAACATTTTTTACGAAAATTTTCCTAGCAATTCAAGAAAATTATTACTTAGAAAAAGATTTCGAAAAGATTTTCACAGTGGTGCAAACATTTTTGAAAAACTTCGACCGCAGAGAAGATGTACTTTTATCTATTCGACCAGTGCGACAGAAACAGGCAATGCGTTGCCGACTGTCGCTCTGGCAAGTCTAGTAATTCATCAAAACGAAACTAGGTATCAGACTACATAATAGAAAAGTGCGGCAATAGTTTAAAAGTTAAAATTTTCGGCAGCAAACAAAAGATTGTGAATTCGTGTTCCACTTGCCATTGCACAACCCGATATATTTTTGGTCTATATATCGAAAATTTTCCAGTCCATCTGATTAATTATCCTTCACATTAGATACTTTCTCCCTTTCCAAATAAGACTTTACGCCATGACCGCGTTTAGAGTCATATACAAGCAAAGAAGAAAAAACACTCGGTAGTGGTAAACCACTGGACTTGCCGGAGTGATCGTCGACAACGTACTGCCTGTAAAAACATTCTCTGCTCTCTTCTCTGTGGAGCAATCATACAAAAACTATATCGTCACCGAGGAATGTGTGGAATGATAGAATTGGGAGAATGAAACAAAACTAGGTATTAGACTACCAAATAGGAGAGTGCGCCAATAGTTTAAAGGCTAAAACACTCGGCCGGCAACCGAGAGTTTGTGGATTCGGGTCTTACTTGCCATTGCACAACCCGATATATGTTTTGTATATATACCAAAAATTTTCCAGTTCAACCAATTAGGCCATTACAAATATTTTATAAAGTTTTTGTCCTTCCGGCGTTCGGCCACTGAAGGGGGGGCCGAAAAAAAAACAAAGTAAATTTTTTAATCGAGCAAAAAAAACATGGATTTTAAGAATTTTTATTTAAGGCTTGAACGTGAAAACCGAATCTATTCTTGCTTATAATATATACGTTATTATTTTCTATGCAAAAATGTACGAAAAAAGACAAAAACGAAGGAAAATTTTTTGGACGATTTTCGGAAATTCCATTGTTCAAATTTCCATTTCTGTTTCGTGCTAGAAGCGTTAATTCAACTCGGAGACTCATTTTTCGAGCTTTTCAGACTGTAGAGCCCACAGACAATTAATTTTATAAAAAGAAATTTGACTCATATCCTACAAATTATTTTTTTTGCCCCCCGATTTTTCAAACCAATTTCCAAGGGGGGGGGGGGGGGGGTGACAAAAACTTTAAATATGATTTGCAATGGCCTTATTCATTCTTCGTATCCGCTTTCTTCCTTCCAAAAACATGACAGACAAATGACGCAATAATAAACTTTAAAAGTTACATAGAAATGACACCAAAATAATACAAGCAGTCATACAAAAATTACGCAATAGTGAAACCAAAAAAAATTCTTTGATCTCAGGTCTATGAAAACTGGCATGGAAATGAAAAATAAAACAAAAACGATACAAAAATATGTTCAGTCGATTTTTAGAATAAAAACTACAAGGTATACTGCCCTAAGGGTTGTACGAAAGGGTGATGTAGCACTATGCCGTATAATACTCGTTACATTGATAACATGTTTTGTTCGATGAAGTATTACTTTATCAGATCATTAGATCAAAGACTAATGCAAACTGCATCCCCGAACAGTTCTTTTTCCGTGTAACACAACAATTCCGAGTGCAGTGTATGGATGCAATCTGGCAAAAGGAAAGAATGACCGCTCATATAAAAGTCGTTTCACTTTCTGGACATCAAATTGAACTAGGTTAAATGTTCAAACGATAATATCGGTTGAAGAAAAAGGGTCGTTTTGCACTCTGGTGCACTTCTCCCAAGCACAGGTATTAAATTGGTATAGGTTCGAACGTCGTAAAGAAGCTTCGACCTATTAGGACGAGGAAATTTTGTTACTTTTTTTTGTAAAAAGGGACCACACCAAACAGATGGTGTGTTTAACTGTCGTCCCTGCCTGTGAAACGAAGAAAATGTATCAGGAAATTTGACCTTGAAACTTTACATACATATTCACTATCAAGCGTATAAAAGATTGTTATAAATATGTTCCTATAAAATTACAGGATATTTTATCTATCCAGCGACATATTAACAGTTAACAGTCAAAAAATAACTGTTTCAAATAACTATTATAAGTGCGCCATTATGAATAAAACCTTATTTACAAAATATTATGTTTTATATCATCTATACCTATAAAGAAGGATTTCTGTCTGTCTGTCTGTCTGTCTGTCCTGTGTTCCTTATAGAATCAAAAACTACTGAACCAATCGGCGTGAAAATTTGCATGTAGAGGTTTTTGGGGCCAGGAAAGGTTTTAGTGATGGTTAGAGACCCCTCCCCCCACTAAGAGGGGGGGCTCCCATACAAATGAAACACAAATTTCTGCATAACTCGAGAACTAATCAAGCAAATAGAACCAAATTTGGCATGTGGGTGTTTTCGGTGACAAGAATTTATTCTAGGGTAATTTGAGACCCCTCCCCTCTTTATAAGGGGAATTATAACTCCTCTCCCCTTTAAGAGGGGGGTTTCCATACAAATTTCCTCATAACTCGAGAACTAATCAAGCAAATGGAACCAAATTTGGCATGTGAAGGTTTTCGAGGGCAAGAAAATTTTCTATGTTGAATTAGGACCCCTCCTCACTTTAAGAGGGGGGGCTCCTGTACAAATGAAATACCAATTTCCTCATAACTCGAGAACTAATCAAGCAAATGGAACCAAATTTGGCATGTGTGTGTTTTTGGAGACAAAATTTTTTTCTATGATGAATTGGGACCCCCCCCCCCACTTTAAGAGGGGGGGGGGGCTCCTATACAAACGAAATACAAATTTTCTTATAACTCGAGAGCTAATCCAGCAAATGGAACCAAATTTGGCATGTGGGTGTTTTTGGAGGCAAGAATTTTTTCTATGATGAATAAGAACCTCTCCCCACTTTAGGAGGGGGGGCTCCTATACAAATGAAATACAAATTTCCTCATAACTCGAGAACTAATCAAGCAAATAGAACCAAATTTGGCATGTGGGTGTTTTCGGTGACAAGAATTTATTCTATGGTAAATTGAGACCCCTCCCTCTTTATAAGGGGAATTGTAACTCCTCTCCCCTTTAAGAGGGGGGGCTTCCATACAAATTTCCTCATAACTCGGGAACTAATCAAGCAAATGGAACCAAATTTGACATGTGAAGGTTTTCGAGGGCAAGAAAATTTTCTAAGGTGAATTAGGACCCCTCCCCACTCTAAGAGGGGGGGCTCCTGTACAAATGAAATACAAATTTCCTCCTAACTCGAGAACTAATCAAGCAAATAGAACAACATTTGGCATGTGGGTGTTTTTTTGGTGACAAGAATTTATTCTATGGTGAATTGAGACCCCTCCCCTCTTTATAAGAGGAATTATAACTCCTCTCCCCTTTAAGAGGGGGGGCTTCCATACAAATTTCCTCATAACTCGAGAACTAATCAAGCAAATGCAACCAAATTTGGCATGTGAAGGTTTTCGAGAGCAAGAAAATTTTCTATGGTGAATTAGGACCCCTCTCCACTTTAAGAGGAGGGGCTCCTGTACAAATGAAATACAAATTTCCTCATAACTCGAGAACTAATCAAGCGAATTGAACCAAATTTGGCATGTGTGTGTTTTTGGAGACAATTTTTTTTTCAATGATGAATTGGGACCCCTCCCCACTTTAGGAGGGGGGGTCCTATACAAACGAAATACAAATTTCCTCATAACTCGAGAACTAATCCAGCAAATGGAACCAAATTTGGCGTGTAGGTGTTTTTGGAGGCAAGAATTTTTTCTGTGATGAATTAGGACCTCTTCCCACATTAGGAGGGGGGCTCCAATACAAATGAAATACAAATTTCCCCATAACTCGAGAACTAATCAAGCAAATAGAACCAAATTCGGCATGTGGAGGTTTTTGGAGGCAAAAATATTTTCTACGGTGAATTAGGATCCTTCCACACTTCAAGAGGGGGGGGGGCTTCTACACAAATGAAATACAAATTTCCTCATAATTCGAGAACTAATCAAGCAAATGGAACCATATTTGGCATGTGGGTGTTTTTTGAGGCAACCATTTTTCCCATGATGAATTAGGACTTCTTACCTTTTTAGGAGGGGGGGGGGCTCCCATTCAAACGAAATACAAATTTGCTCATAACTTTAGAACTAATCAAGCAAATGGAACCAAATTTGGCATGTGAGAGTTTTAGATGGCAGAATTTTTTTCTGTGGTGTATTACGACCCCTTTCCCTTTTAAGAGGGTGGGCTCCCATACAAATGAAATACAAATTTCCTTATAATTTGAGTACTAATCAAGCAAATGGAACCAAATTTAGCATGTAGGAGATTTTTGAGTCTTGAATTTATTTTATGATAGTTAGAGACCTCTCACCCCTGTGGTAGGGGGATATGGACTCTCATACAAATAAAACAGAAATTTTTGCGAAACTCAAAAACTAATCCAACTCGAGAAATTCGAGACTCTTCCATAAAACATTAATCAATAACAAGACCACAAAAACTATCTATAGTAACACTAGATCATTCAGGACGAGCCGGTCGCGAGTGTTGCCGGTGACCCGCCGTCGGAAGCGCCGCCCACTGGGGGGCTTGCAAAACTCGAGATAGTGACAAAGATCATCCGAGATTCATGATTTATGTACAACACAGGTTAATTTGTGGCAATACGAAGTTTGTCGGGTCAGCTAGTAAACATATAAATAACACAAATGACTCAAAAACGACAAAAATGCGGTATAAATCTATTTAATAATAAAAGTGAATGTGGGTGTGTATGTATGTTTCGCAATAACTTCGGAACGCCTGAACAGGTTTTCATCAAACTTGATATACATCTTCCTATCTATACCTATAAAAATGAATGTCCGTATGTTCTATATAGGCTCGGAAACTACTGAACCGACCAGCGTGAAAATTTGCAAGGGTGGGGTTTCCTGGGACCGGGGAGGGTTCTCATGACAGCTAGAGATCCCTCCCCCTCTAAGAAGGGGGGCTCCCATACAAATGAAACCCAAATGTCTGCATAACTCGAGAGCTAATCAAGCAACTGGAACTAAACTTGGCATATGGGGTTTTTAGGAGGCAGGAATTTTTTCTATAGCGAATCATGACTCCTCCCCCCTTTAAGAGGGGCGTTCTCATAAAAATAAAATACAAATTTCTTCATAACTCGAGAACTAATCATGCAAATGGAACTAAATTTGGATGTGTGGGGGGTTTTTTAGAGGCAGGAATTTTTCAATGGTATATTGAGACCACTCTCCCCTCAGGCAGCATCCCCCTCCTTCCCCCGAGAAATCACCACAGTCTAGGTTTATTTGTTTTCCTAGGTCTACTGATCTCTATTACTTTTCTTCAGTTGGGTCCGAACGAACGCGTAAGGTTTTTCGTGAAATGTTATACAATCACGGCAAATATTTATCCGCTTTATTTTATCTGGCTACGCAATGGGGGGAGTTGTTTTCTACTTTATTGTGAGGAAAAATTCCAAATTTGTATATTAAACTACCCATGCTTTCATAGTTACGTAACTGCTAAAATGAATCATCTAAGGTTGAGCTCCTCAGAAACTTGAACTTGCAAAACTCGAAATTGTGACAAAGATCATCCGAAATTCACGATTTATGTACAACACAGTTTAATTTGTGGCAACACGAAGTTTGTCGGGTCAGCTAGTACATAATAGAATCAACGCAGGGGGGGGGGGTGATAAAAAGGAGAGAGGAGGTCCAAAAAATGGACCGCATTTCTATTGCTTTCGGCTCGATAACAGTTTTACAAATGTGAAAGACAAGAGGATGATGGTCTGCAAAGGCGTGGAGTGGGAGAATCACCAAGAGGGGAAGTTAACATGAGAAAAAAGGGCTTTGTCTTTCTTTCGTTATAGGAAATTTCGTAAAGAAAACATGTATAAGCGGCTGGAAGACAAACGAGGAGGCACGAAGAGAATACCTCATTGTCACTTACGTCAAAATGAAAAAGTACCCAAGATTTGACCAAGATGGAGAAAACTGATAAGGAGAGGAGAAGTACGTATGCTCTGCAATAACTCCGGAATGCTTGGACGGTCCTTCGACAAACCTGGTAGTACATGTTACTTAACATAAAAAAAATGAGCCACCAGGGAGACATCAAAATGAAGATGATTCCTTACGAGGGGAGAGGCCCAAATGAGGCAAAAGGTTTCGAATTTCCGGATCGATAGCAAATTTGTGGCTTGTAAAAACAATTTGGTGGATGACAAGAGGAGGGCTTGAAGAGGGCGGGGGCGAGAGGTCATTGACGAAAGAAGAAGTTTAAATAAGAAAAAAAGGATTGTTTCTCTTTCTTCCTTCCGGACTTCCGGAAAGAAAATAGGTATACAAGTGGCTGGGAAACAAGGAGTCCGAATGCAATCGGGCACTCAGCTAGTATGATATAAAAATGATGAATGTTACAGAAATGTTTCAAAAATTATATAAAAAATGATATAGCTATAGATATAGAAAATGGTACAAAAATAACACCAAAAAGATACAAATGATACAAAAATACATGTGAAAATTGCACACATTTATACAAAAATGACATAAAAACTATCGTAAACGGACCTAATTTTACGCACCGCATATTTTCTTTAAAAATCATTTATTCTCAAATGAATAGCCCGTGAAAAGGCGGCGGTGGGCCCAGAGGGTTAAGCAAAGTAATTACTATTAACATTTAAATCAAATGATTAAATGAAAAATTCATTCAGTAAAAATATTTCTGAACACCGACAATACTACGCTGAATGATCGCTAATGAGAAGCAATAAATTGTAATCGTAAACAACTATAGAGCATTATTTCATTTTCATGCTTGACATGTTTATGTTACAAAGCGACGTACTATACAGCAAGTATTTTTGCCCGAAACGATTCATGCTACGTTCCAATTAGAGAACCATTCCATGACCGACGCCTGCTTGTGCAATAATTAGAAACAGAAGAAACTGGCGCCAATCCGCCACTGGCCGAAAGGACAAACGATCTTTTCACAGTGCGCAACCAACCAACAGGTCCTACCGTTTTACCGTTCAAACAAATTAGCCATCACTTTGCGAATGCCATGTGGTGGTCCATGCAGTTAGACCTTGATTACATCCAACACCCTAGACCCAGGACCGGTCAAATGAATCAATTCCCATGCCCGTGGGCATGCCACAACGACTTTTCCATACTTTTCCAGCACATTAATTTTATCAATTGATGTGCACGGCGCGTCCCCGGCGCGCGGTCGCCGCGAGCGAGCAAGTATGACAAAAAAACAAACGCTCGCATTCATTTACGGTTCAATCGATCATTAATTCCGTTAATTGAATCCGGCGACCACTATTTCCCTTTGAGTTGATCGAACTAAAGTAAGGACGTCATACCCCGCCCGCCCAACGATTACGGTTTCGTGTCAAGGGTCCCGGTGGGTCAGCTCTCTCTCTCTCTCTCTCTCTCTCGCGCGGGCACGTGAAAACAATACCCCTCTCAAAGCACGTTACCATGATAAACGTATTAAATTGATTTACAAGATATCGAAGCCATATTAATGGATCAGCAGCGCCGGGTCGTTGGGGGTATTTCTTACGTAACAAGATACTCCAACGGGTGCGGGGATAATGACATTCTACTTCCTGCTCGGTTCCTGAGCTGTTACGTATCGTAAATAGGTTCGAATTTTCCTAGATTGATGTTCGTACGTAAGTCAAGGATATCAAAGCAGGAAGAAAGAGGGATTTGTGGCGGGAACCGCCCCGATTCAGAAGCCCCCATCATTCGATGCAAAACAGGGCTACAGCATTATCCGTCTGTCAATCATGGGCGGAGGAAGCGTGACAGACAAATCCTGTCGACACAGTGTGTGGTTAATGTAAATAGGTAAGCTACACTTACGCGTTTCCGAACCGTTTGACGAGGATGTCACAATGAAACACTACCACTATACAGAGTCAGTTTAAAGTATCACTCTTCCACTGTGCGACGCTATTTTTAGATCGTTTAAAGCCGTAGAAAAGCTACTCGCCATTGCTGGCTGGTCCCATGTCCCCTATCGTAGTCCGTGCTTGCAAGCCAAAACGGACAGAACGGGTTTAACCCAGCCAGCCAACCAACCAATGCACCGATAATTAAATTTTCCTACACTACTTACCGTTGCATTGTCGAACAGGAGAAACTTTTCACCTTGCACACGGCGGAAAGCTAGCCAACTTTAAATCCACCTTTCCACCTTTGGCATAATCTCGTTCGCCGGGTAGCGAAAGAGGGCAATAATCCAATTTAAAACTCTCAAAGACCTCCGCAGCCGCAGAACATGGAACCAGCCGAGCACGTTGCTGGATCATACCTATCCTACCGTAGGCCATTACCTAATCGATAGCAGTAGGTGTCGTGCGGTGTATGTGCACACTTTTGTTGCTTCCCGGCTAGCGAAATCGCCAGACTTGTAGGATTTCTTGGCCTGGCACTATGCAGCTAATGCGGCCCAAGAGACCTATACGTATCCTTCATTAAATGAACGGGAGGTGGGTGGGAGTTATAAAAAACAAAACAGAAAAGTATAGACAGTCAGAACGGAGGTTACGGTAAAAATCAAAACAGACTAATAAAACTTTGTTATGACACTGAATGCCAGCGCGTTCTTCGGTTTCCAAGCTTTTGGTGCCGCCACCATGAATTGTTCTCACTAAAGATGCCACATAACATTCAACTGTGTGAATTTCTCATTTGAAAAAAAAAAATAATAGTGCGCGATTAAAGTTTAATCTAATCTGAACCATACACACCAGCGAAATCAAAGTTCGACTGGCAGTTTCTAGGCATCTGTCAGAAAATACAAAATGAACACAATTTTAGTACATATTTGCCAGGTTCGAGTTTTTTGGCATCGAACTTAGGCGAATCGCGCGATCTGCAATGGCGTCCACATTTTCGCTCCCCCTAAGCTGCAACGACGAAAGCTGGTCTGCCTGACAAGGGTCTTTCGCTAGAACAAAAAAGCGAGTATTTATTTATTTTCAAGCGGTAAACAAACCCATCACCGAACGTGATTGTTTGGGAGCGCACACTTACCCCTCCACTTTTAGGCATATGCGAGGCGGCACACTGCGGATGGATGGCTGTTGCCAACGTGGAATTCCACCCTCAAAGGTGGAGCAAATTTCCGTGGAAAAACAGATTTCAAGATTACCGCCACAGCATTTAATTCATGGCATTAGTTTGCTGATTTACGTGGCTTGCCTCTGCTGTTATCGAATTATGAAACTAAACACTTCCTTTTGTTTTGTTTTTTTTTTTTGTAGGTAATAACGTTCAACCAGGTGCCGAAACCAATGCCGGAACTGCATGATGCTTTATCCTACCGTGAGGAATACAATCAGCAGCAAAAAGCATCGGAATAAACATTATTGGACTCCTACAATTGGCAGTAACATGGACTCAGACCCATTAGCGAAATTTATATGTAGAACAAACACTATCTAACAACTATTAACCAACTAGAAAATCCATGTTCGTAAAAAGTATAAACATTTTTACATATAGCACTCTTCTAACACTAAACATACCGTGAAACGGTCGTAACTGACGCCACAAAGCCAAAGAAGCAAAGAATCAAAACCCTTTGCTTTTTTGGCTCACAGCGTTATAATAGCACTATGCCGCTTAACAATTTTTATCAGAAAATATTTAAAACATAATGCAAAACTTGCTGCACTACTATTTATCTTATTCGACATTTATCTATGGACAATCGTAACATTTTCGATCTGTTAAAAATATGATAAAAATATGGGCGGACGGTGTATTCGGTACGTTTAGTGTTGAAAGCTTAATGTTTGCTCGTTAACTTGTATCGATGTATCGATTCCAATGTACTGTATTGCTTTAAAAACTACTTGGCACTATCGGAGGGCATGTTTCCAACCAATAAATTATTCTCGTTTGTGTCTCTACGTAACAGCAATCAAATGGATGTTTCATTCTCCTCATAGCTCCCACCAGCTCAGTGATGTGTTTCGAAGCAGTCGTGACCTGAATCGAGAGAGAGATTAGAAAAGTAACCAGATGCGGCTTAGAGAATCGCACCGCAAAGTGTTGCCTCACTAATGCGCGCTTCCATCCACTTGATGACTTGCCTCCTCCTAGCGCTCCATGATAATAACTATATGGAAAAGTCTAATTTACCGCAGTCGTCGCGCGTTACTGCGCTTTTTAATTCGGTTCCACTAGTCAGATTAGTGGAGAACGATAGGATTAAGATATTTGCAATGCGGTTGTAGGAACATATAGGAACAGTAGACAACTAATAGAACTAAAAATCACATGTTTTATACCTCGAGGTTGTTTTTACTAAAACATTACCAATCGTATGAATTAATTCATCGTGTTGTAAGTGTCAAACTGTTCACGAGTTTGTTAATGATTTCTAATGTGAATGAATAAGTATAAATTCTAGTGTCAACACTCAGCAGGAAATACAACATTCGTAATACAGCCGCCGCGAGAGATAAATTATCACCTTTAAATTAAATAATTAAAAGCCACATTATTGGTGAATGACTTACACCGGCGTCACGATTCATTGCGAAGATTTGTACTTCGACTAGAAGAAGTTAAACACAGTTGCAAACTACGTGTTATCGTGCAATGATATTGCATGATTTATCGTAAGCTATATTTACGGCAGTGTAAAGAAAAGCAATTTTACATCAAATGTCTAGAAAGTAATAATGTCGTCCTTACATAGGTGATTACGCATTGAGAGTTTCTCTTTGGTGTCCTTCTGTTTCGGTTAACATGGCGAAATGAATGCAGTTCAACGCATGTTTTCTTAACGATTGGCTAACTAGAAACATTAAAAATACAATTCGAAGGCAAGTCAATAGAAAGTCATTTTAAATACTATACTAAGTTAAATAAACTATAGTTTGTTTTTAAGTGTCTCAGTAACATACTAAAGTTGAATGAAAGCAAAGTCGAAAGTTTTTCGCAATCAAATTCCGCTGGCAATTAAAAATTTCTTTAGCAGAATAAACGGTTACTTTACTGCTAATCCTCGTCTGGTTCTGACAAAGCTTTATTTGTAACTAACCACTGACAAGAAGAACTCGAATAGAACTTTGGATGCCAATTTACAACAGCTTTGCAGTCAAAGACTAAGTAACGGAAAGTAAAAAATGCCAGAAATGCTAGTAAACTGTGAATTTATTGCTAACTAATGTTAATGCTTGTTGGATAGTCATAGTAAATAAAGCCAGCAATGATGATACGTTCAAATGCATTTGCATCGCCGTGATAAACGAAATAAAGGGAAAGACGAAGACAAACTCTCATTGCCACATAAGTTCTTTTGAAAAGTTACGCAAGAATTAGTGTAGCTCCATTTAACCATAGTCTGCCAAGTACAGAATAATAAAACTACCGCAGGACAATGAAGCACTAATTATGAAGCACATCCATTGAACGAACTAACAAATCGAACTACTTCTTAGCTTTCCAAGCACAGTCATCAATACGATATGCCACCAAATGGCTTTTATGATTTCATATAGGGTATATTGCTGCTTCGTCGTAATTGACTATTCTCGTCTTACCCGACACATATTATTAAAAATATCAGCGTTTTTTATGACACATAATGCACACAATTATTTCCTAATATTTTAGTTTGTTGATCAATCAAAGTGGGCTGAGACCTATTTAAATGCATTTTTGCATCAAAGAATTCCTAGCAGCCAAATTTCCTACGTTTTTTCGTGTGACGAAGAGGAAAATGTCGACAAATCGTTTCAATTTCCGTCATTCATAAAATAAAAATAACTCACGCAACGCATTGTCGTTATTCTGCAGCTGGGAAAACTTGCACGACCCACAGAAATTTTTGCAGAATAACATTTGTCATGCTGTCCTACACAAATACATGGGCGCTAATTTCGTAAACATTGTTGTACTTTTTAGTTCTGATGATGAAAAATTTTGATGGACGGATTTTAAAACAGTCCCACGCATTTAAGAAATAAATTCAGTTGCGTCATTTCAATAAAATGCTTATAATAATCGCTTTTTAGTGAAATTAAAGTGCACGGATCGAAAGGTAAGTGTGATTGAGTCTAGTCAGGACAAGAACTTTTGGATTATTCGTTACATCCATCCAAGAAATGATGAAAATTGAAGTGGATTTCCTTACTACGACGGGAATTAGAAATAAACGCTAATTATGTTTCAAAAAGTTAGCCGAAGGGAAAGTTAATACTGTGGCGATTATAATGATTGGAAATGATAATATGACAGCACATTTCGGTATTCTTCCGGTAGGTATGCGTTTTGAAATTGTATAAAACTGAAATCTTGCTGTAAATTCAACCTTTAAAAAATCTTGAAAGCGATAAATTATCGCATTGTGTAATTCCTATTATAGTGACGGCGCGAAAAAGACATCGTGAACCGTGAGATCCAAAGGAAGTTGTACTCTCTGCAGATTTCACAAGCAATTGCGGTCGAATAGTTTCCGAGAGGAAACTGTCAAGAACGTTCTTTGGCGGCGTACGTGAAAACGAAATATGGAGTTAAAGCAGAGGAGCGTTTGGTGCGAAAAATGTAAGACTGAATACTGGGTACTGGGAATCGTGGCACTGGGACTCCAACTCAGAATTTCTCGATTAGTACTCGAGTGCTTTACGCATTTAAACTATACCACACCCATGTATTAATTAGTCTCAGATCTAGTTTTTGTCCTGCCAGTCCAAGCGTTCCATCTTTCGCACACATACGCTCCCCCGGTGACGGTTATTATATGTAATATGACTGCCCTTCGCTTCTACACGAGAAAATAGACTGTTATGATGGAACGGTTGGACTGGTAGGACACAAACTAGATCTGAGACTAAATAATACATGGGTGTGGTATAGTTTAAATGCGTAAAGCACTCGAGTACTAATCGAGAAATTCTGGGTTGGAGTCCCAGTGCCACGAACTAAACCCAATATATTTTTAGCCGCAGATCGAAAACTTGCTTAGTATTCAGTCTAACATTTTTCGCACCAAACGCTTTTCTGCTTTAATCAAAAAAGAGTTTACGTTTGACCGCGAAAAAGTCAGTACCAATAAAAACAAAGAAATATGGAGGTTGAGGATGAACCATGAACTCGGATAGTTTTACGAAGAAGCCAGTATTCGTCAGGTGGTTAAACCTGGATGGATACGGTGCGCAAGGCATGTCTTGCAGGACAACTATCCTGCGAAGATTGTGGTTGATTCAAATCCGGTAGAAATAGAACGACCAGGAGCATAGCAAGCAAGATGGTTACACCAGGTGGAGTATCCAAGGATTTGAAGAGCGGCAACAAACAGCCGAGTAAACAGGAGTTATTATATTAAACAAGTCATGTAAATCAGAAGGCAATTTACATAATAAATATCTACGATCTTTTTATAACTTATGGCAGCAAAAAAAAGTTTTTCAGATATGTCAGTAGACAGCTACAGTTGTCCAGCAACTGTCAGCGGAAGAAGCCGCTATGGGGTACTTCCAAACAATTGATTGGATAACAAAATACTCAATGGAGGGAAAACCGAACGAACAGTGGGAGCACAATCATAACATGGCAAGCGCCATAGCGCAAAAAATATTGATCACAACTGTATTTAGAACCCAAGTGAATGATAGACAAAAAGAACTGTACCAGAACTTACATGTTAGTGGCAGCAACTGTGCCGAACAGACCACCAAGGGACATCGAGCTACTAAAAATTGTTGAAAAGACACTTCATTGCCAAACCAAAACACCAATATCTTGCGATATTACAAACGAAATCAGGAGCTTACTACTGTAATCTGCAATAGCAGGAAAGTGAGCCTAATTACCGATGAAGTGCAGATAGTCGAACGCTGGTGGGAATATTTTAAAGTAATACAAAAATGCTTCACATTTCAGTCGGAAGGAGACTACGAAAGAATATTGGAAAGATCTCTATAATAGGTGTAAAGCTGAGCAATCCTCGCTGAAACGGGGCCACTTCTGACACGAGGTCTTCAAATATTGAAACTTTTATACTTAATTGATTGAAAATGATCAAAAAATAAGAATTACACGTTTAATATTTCGAATTTTCAGTAGCAACACAAACCATTTCATGAGAATTCCGGAGTAATTCGCGATAAGGGCGCAACTAGTCAAGTGTAAACAATGAGGAATATTACTGTGATAATTTGCCAGTACATTTTCAAGTCATAATTTAAATAAAAGTTACAAAAATCAACTTTAAAGACATAAATTGGTGTAGAATAAATCAGTCTTATAATTTCACAACAATACTGCATAAAATTTGTGCATTCAAGCTCAAAATCTAAGTTTTATAGTTGAACCCCTTGGAATGAGCCTCAAAGCATTTTGACAATGAGATTCGCCCAGCCCTGTTTCGCCTTGTTTTGATTTTTTTATTTAGTTACGCCTGTTTATAATGCGCCTGTGTTTTGAAAACAACGCAGTTTCGCTGTTTACTATCGCCTGTTTACAAAACGATTTGCAAATAAGCCTGTCACTTCATAACAATGCA
The DNA here is from genome assembly GCF_943734655.1 of Sabethes cyaneus. NCBI lineage: Eukaryota > Metazoa > Arthropoda > Insecta > Diptera > Culicidae > Sabethes > Sabethes cyaneus. Next base: position 54,878,603 of record NC_071355.1, read on the forward strand.
AGGGGCTAAACTGCAAATTGTCTTTTGTTTTGATTAAACACTACTTTCGCCCATTACTAAAAACTTGCTTTAAATAATTCTAACGATTAAAACAGAAAAAAGGATTCTTGCCAATGATATTATCAGTCTTTTTAAGGCTGATGGTGTGATAAAACGATTTGTTTACAATTTGCCAGTTGAGCCCCAATCGCGAATCACTCCGGAATTGTAAACCTTGAAACAGAAGATGAATTGTTTCATTTAGTTAATGTCACTGCACATCTAATTCGATTTTCTTATAGCATTTTTTCTCATCTTTCCAATGGTGATCTTAAAATTGAAATAGGTCGGGGGGATCATGGCGAAAATGGCGATTTTTGATAAAATCCAACATGGCGACCAAATCCAAGATGGCCACCAGTTTTTTTCACTTCATTTTAAAATCCTATTCTTCCTTTTTATCAAACCGTGTCATTTGTAGTTTATTTCATAGCAAATTTTGGAAATGTTACAATAATTATATGAAAATTGTGAACCTTGCTACAGATGACTGGTTGTTTCATTCAGAATGACAATGCACACGTAATTTTATGAATATTTTTTGTAGGCTTTTTTTCTCATCTTTCCAATGGTGGTCCTAAAATGAAAATAGGTTGGGAGGCTCATGGCACAAACGGCGATTTATTGGTAAAATCCAATATGGCGACCAAATCCCAGATGGCCGCCAAAAATTTGTTTACTCCATTTGAAAGCCCTGTTCTTCTTATTTACAGAACCGTGCCATTTGTTAGTTGTTTCATTGAAAATTTAGGAACATTTAGGTCACATGATATTGATCTCAAGGTTTGCTGAAAATTCAACTTTTTTGAAACATTCAAGCCCCTTGGCGAATGAGGGGTCCACTGTTTCGGTGTATTAATTTTTGAATTGTTCCTACCAATTAAGTATAAAAGTTTCAATATTTGAAGACCTTGCGTCAGTAGTGGCCCAGTTTCAGCGAGAATAACTCAGCTATAAAGAACGGCATTCATTCGAAAGCCGGAAGTGAGCAGGTATAAGATGAATATTGCTCGACTAACAAGAACCTGCGACGATCTGATCGGATAAACTCGTGCCCTGCTTATAAAACTAATCAACTAGTCGATTGCAATAATCGCCAAAGCATGACAAGTTGAATCGTTAAAGTCAATAACAACACAAAGACTTCATCCTGAAAACTTCAAGGCAGCGTACGATTCAGTTAGACTAACTGTATGTATATTTCGCCGTATTGAGCGCGTATTAAAGAAGAATGTGCTCATAATTAGTTTTGTCGAAAAGACTGATTAGCCTGACTGGTTGAGCGTGTGGGGCGCTATATCTCTACATATGTATTTGCGTTGGTAGGAGGAAATTCTTATCAAGTTAGGAACTATATGCTTCAAGAAGTGTTTCGTCGTTCAAGTTCTGAGTAATTTATTGTAACGGAGTTCAGCATCGCTTGCTCTCGTGCTTGTTTCGTTGTTAAAAACTTTGGCAACCGTCTTTTTGGGAACTCGTAACAATTGCGCAGTTATTTATACCTATAAAAATGAATTTCTGTCCGTCTGTTTGTATGTTCCTTACAGGCTCGGAAACTACTGAACCGATCGGCGTGAAAATTCATACGCACGAGATGGTTAGAGACCCCTCGTCCCTCTAAGAAGGGGGGGGGGGGGGGGGGGGCTCCCATACAAATGAAATAAATTTTTTTGCATAACTCGATAACTTCTCAAGCTAGTTAAACAAAATTTGACATGCGAGGGTTTTACGAGTAGAATGTTTATCTATGGTATATTGAGACCCGCTTTAAGAGGGGGATTCCCAAACAAATGAAATACAAATTTCCTCATAACTCAAGAACTAATTAAGCAAATGGAACCAAATTTTGCATGTGTGGGCTTTGGAGGCAGGATTTTTTTCTATGGTGAATCAGGACGGGTCTGTACCTTTCCCTACTAACACAAATCATATCCCGTGACAGTCTTGGAGATGAACTGTGTAGAGATGTGGAGATGTGGTGCCCGCGATTTCTAGCAACAACAAGTGCCGGACTAATATTATTTCCTTTTCACAGGTAATACAACGCCTCTTGGTCGTGGTCAGCGTCGTTATTGGTCAACTGTCAAGGTATTGAATCAGTAAAAGTTGCACAATGAGCATGTCTTGGTACTCTCAAGCACCATTCAATTGATTGTTTGAGCAATCTTACTGGTTAGGCCAATCATGGAGTGCAACTACGAGCCGTCAACTCAATCTAAACATAAGCTAAGACTGGTTAAGTTAATACGTGCTGGAAGACTTCCAATCCCAAATTCAGTCTTCCGGTACTTTTTCTACTCTGAGGGAAAAGATATGTGCTAGAAGACTCAAAATCCCAAATTTAATCTTCCGGTAGTTTTTCTACTCTGAGATCTAGGAAGTAAATCATATGTATCTGCTCTAATCTGATAAATCTTTGTACCAATAACAATTCTGTTCTCTTGTTCTGTTGGTTACGTATCCATTCAAAGCTCATTGAAGTCCTACTTGCGCCTGTCGACAACATTCTGTTAATGAGTCACATTTGGAATATAGATACGTTTTAGGAAGATCTTCTTTTGTAAGCAAGCAGCAGGCGTCAACTAGATTTCGAAATTTTATCGAAAATCACCATACCTAACTTGATGTACTCCCAAAATGTGCGTGGATTACGTAGTAGAATAAACGAAACGGGAACTGCTTCGTTCCAATTGCGATTGCGATATCTCTTTGTTTACTAAAACTTGGCTTCAACTCAATGTTTAGAGTTATCTTGCGTGCACCGTTGACTTCGGTTTGCACTGAACCCATCTTGTGTAGCTCTACAAATGTTTCATATATGACACCCATAGATTGTACCTCTATTAGGACCGTAACTGAGCGTAGCTGACCGCAACAACTCACCCTGCTGCGACGGTTCTGCATTAATTGGTAAATCAATTACAACAAAGCAATTTTTCTGTATATTAAAGATTAACTGCGGATTGAATTGAATGAATAATGTGTTTCAGTTCTTTTATGTTATTAAACATTTTATGTAAGGTTGAAATCCAAAATAATAAAATGATGGATGATCAAAGGAAGCACTTAGAAGACTAGTACTGAAATAAATTTTGCTTAATCTACAGAAACAATTTTGGGTCGAAGAGAATTGTGCAATTTCACGCATAACCTTTCAGCTCGGCGGTAAATACAATTCATCTGCCACCTGCACAGATTTTACCATCATCACAGCGAAGATTATTCCCCGTGTATAGAATGCTGCACAGGCACAGTTTGGTAAGCTTTCAACTCATCGTCAAGTTCGAGTAAAAATTGATTACCGTGTGTAGACCGCACGTGTGGGAGATACTTACCTAAAGGTGGTTCCATGCAATCTATATTGATTGAAAACAGAGAAAAAGAGAAAAACAAGAGAGGACAAAGTTTTATAATTGTCTGCTTGTGAACAAATGTGGTTTTCGGATGCAACTAACGTATCTATAGTATTCGCATGGTTAGTAATTGAGTACTTTGGCGCAAGCAGGTAACAGATTCAGAGGGAAGCTAAACTCTCTTTTAGTCTACCAAATACAATACAATAGATGGGAAAAAATTCTTAAACCAGTTACCGAAGTTTTCAGCGTTATGTTTTACCAGACATGGACAAACCACAAACCAAGCTACATATAAGCCCCGACAGCAGAGAAAAATACAACCCCAATCAAGGTACTTTTTCATTTCTATAGTGATGTTACATAATACATAGCAACTAACCATAACCACCATGGCACGAATCGACATACTCTCGCTGAACGAAATGGACTTAATCAACAGAGAAAATAGTTTTAAAAAGTAATATCTAGAAACTAATAAATGTGCGCTATGTTATTCAATAACGCAGTTTCGATTCAGCTGTTTGAACATTCGGAGCACCATTTGATAGTTTTCGTAAACGAATTTCAACGGTTCCGAATCTATAAAGGACTCTGCAATTTCATACCAAAACAACGACGACCGTTTTTTTTAATACCGAAACTATACTAGAAAACATTATCGCATTTGGGACTCAATCCAATCCTGAAGCTGGTTATATATTGTTCACGGTTTGCGGTGTGTGTGGGAAAATCGAAAGGATTATCGTTTTCCAATGGGTTTGCTGTGCTGGGAGCTTCCCGCAATGACTGGTTGTCCTGGTCACACACCATACACAGTCTCGCAGCAAAAACACCGACGACGCTTTATCAATCCACACGGAATTGAACGACCTTTTATGTTTTCGTGGTTTGTGCCGACGGAAATGAAAGTGTATCGATTTTTTTCTATAGTAACAACTTTACAGTGAGGATGAGCTGGCCGGCCACTGTTTCCGCGTGGGAAGAAAGGTTAGCTTTTCGGCGAAACGAAGTGGCGTTGTAAGATATTTACAAACAGTCAATGTTGACAGTGTGTAAGCCTTTTGTTGAATAAAATTTTTCCAATACTCTCCCGCCCCAAAACAACGTTACAAACAAGTTTTCCGTTTCAGTAGCCAATCGTACCGGTGTCATGATAGTATAAAAAGCCAATCACTCAATATTTGGTGAAGCATTCCATCTAAATTTTGTTTACCTATTGGTAGCATATGTTATACAACAGGCGTGTCGCATTGATTACATAAATCTGAGCAAGAAACTAATATGCGAATGCCGTACTCCTAGCAAATATTTACCCAACACGCTTGAAGTAAACCCTGGAATGGTCCCATTGTGGACAAGCCGAGTGTACAGTGTATGTTTTTTGATGGGAAGTGAAAGGCTCCCCGTGGTTCTAGGATGATTAGCAGAGTATAAAAAAATAGTTTTTGCAGCACAATCTCTGCGCCTACATTTTGCTAAATATCGCACACAGACCATCTGTACATATTGTACGGTGTTCTGCGCTGCGCTTCAATGTGAACAGAAGTCCAGAACAGACACTGTAATGTCGGAAGCCTACATAACTTTTCTCGCACTTTCCCGTGCTCATATTGAAATAGCTTCGTTACGCCGTTTTGCTTTGCACCACACCGTTCAGAGCCTGCGGCAGCAACTCTCCGTTTTCCCATTTCTTCCTATTTAGAGTTTTATTTCAGGCTCAACTAACCCATTTCTGCTCAACAGGCGGAAGTCCATCACCACTGTTGTACTGATTTATTTGTTAGTTCTTCAAAAACAAAAAGTATTTGAACATACACTCTACCTATACAACATACTTTGTTTGTTTTTCATTATAGGTGTTTCGTCAATTCATCCCACATTCATATTCAGGCCTCAATTTTAATCCCACAACTTTGCAAAACAATACATTTGAAATGAAAATACACGCAAAAATATAATGGTGGATTTGTTTCCTACGAAAAAAACAGCTACACCTTGATTATTTGCTATGCGAAAAAAAAACTTCAGCTCGTGTGGAATACGGTACAGTTCCAGGTAACATAATTGAGGCTGTGGCGACTGCAAGGCGACAGCAGAATATTGGCATTCGTTCGGTTTCTTTTGGAACTTATTCAAAAGTCTATCCTGGATGGTGGAACATATACCTTCAATTCCGCTCGAAAACTCATTCAATAGTGGCTGTTCCCATCCCCCTTCCGCTTCTTAGCATTTTATTATCATTTTTATAGAGTTAAGTTTCATGAGCTCGAAGAATAAAAAATCAACCCCTGCGAAAGGATCGACGACGCGCTATGTGGGTGATGTAATATGGTGATATTAATAATAAAAATTACGTATTAATGCAAACATACAATAACGCTTCACATTAAAACTATACCCCGGAAAGGCCTTCATAGAAAAGTTCGGACATAAAAAAATCATCAACGATTCAATTATCAGTACCAAATTATTCATGTTGTTACCAGGCAATAAAGGGCCAACTTAATTTCGGATGTTGAGCAATGAATTGAGCATATGTCACATGTAGAATGCTACTTTAACGAATGACCGAAAAATTTATACAATACCGGATTAAAATAGCAATTTTCGTCAGAGCAACGAGAAAATTAGATTCCATTACTGCAGGTACCGGTTTATTGCGAAACTATTATCCCTTGTTTATCCCTTCTTGACTCTTCTTTCATAGGACTATAGACTCCACCCGCTTAAAAATAACTTATTCTCCCGTAGAAATGTGAACAAAAATATACAACTATTCTGACTGCAAATGATCGTTAGCCATTGTGTATGATTTCTCTCACTTTTCAAATTGTGTTACGTCACACAAAATGCTTAACAGATTTTCATTTTGAATAAATTTGAACAGTTTTTTCGTACATTGACTGAAAAGAGGATCATCGCGCAATTTTCAAACATATTTTACTCAGAATATGAATCTAAAACAAGTGAATATTCCTCGACTTGTGAGAATGGAGACGTTCTGCGATTTTAGCTTAAACGAGCCTAAACTACAGCACTGACATAGAGAATACTATCGACGTCATGGGCTAGGATAACAAGGAACCCAGCTAGCATTTTCATATGTATAAAAAAGGTAAAAATCAGCATTACGTACAGATATACATGCTAAATAAATCGTATTTCATGCGCAAAATTGGCATATCCGTACTATTTTGGAGGCGATATACATGATTACGAATAATTCTGAGCGTTACGACTATATAAGTATTTATATACGATAATATCCGATTAAGCGCGAGTCGCTCCGTACTACTCTAAGATTTTGTGCTGAAAATCGTATGTATGTCAGTCATTATCATTATATACGACAAAAAATCAACTTGATCCCGCTTTATCCAGTTTTAGTTACGATTTCGAGTTTGTTAGGATATTTACGATACTTTCCGTACATTGATATACGGCTGCCTAGTTAAAACACCTTCTCTCTAAAGATTTTGATTGTATTACCGTAAAAAAATCTGGCATCATCCGACTTCCTTTTATCGCCCATAACTTCAAGAATCGTGCTAGCTCCTGTTGATGCAACAACATCGGAATGAATCATGGTCCCCGACGTTCCCATCGCAGTCGCATCAATCCTGCCAGCGAACGACATTTGTCGCGATCCTGCGAAACGAGGTTTTCAAAATCTTACTTCAAGTAAGGCAGGTGCTTTATCTCCTTTAGCTTCCAGCTGCGTGCCTGATCCATAACAAAACACTTTCAAGTCGCTGCTAGCTAATATACTATCAGAACGTAGGTGGATTCCGAATTTTTTACTACTGTGACAGCATCGGATTTGACTTGACCTGCCTGTGGGTCAGAGTCATCGTGACCAATCGCTCTTTGAGCAACATGCGATTTAATTACCGCGCAATGATAAGGATGCTGGATTAGTATATTCTGCATGAAACAATGCAAAATGATCAACAACATGACTGACGTGCCGCAAGGTAGCAGCATTGGATCACCACTATTCTCGCTGTTAATAAACGAACTATCAGCTTTCGTTCTACCTCATGGAAGCAACCTTGGACCACTGTTTTTTCACTTTTCTTAAAAAGCAAAGCAAGCCCCATAATTTCGGCTGGGCGGTGCATACTAAATAGTCAGTAGAATCGTTCCCCATAATTGTACTGAACAGCCGGTCAAGAAGTTTGTCGTTAGACAAGGGTTTAGACTTAGAAAGACATTAAACCTAAAGCATTGCTTTTAAGTAATTAATTTGACAATGATAATTTTTGAATTTTTTTCAATTATCAATTGACCACATTAATCCTAAGGCAAAAGATTCAAAATTATTATATACCAAATTTTGAAAAAAAAGTATTGGTTAAAAACCAGAGAAAATGTGTTTAGAATTTAGAAGAATAAAGATATCGTTGGAAGCTCGGGCTCGGTTCATGAATTATGAATTGTTGAAGTAGCTGAAGTAGGTCATAACACAAAGCACTTGTTTTTTTTTTACATCTTGTTTATTCATTTCTCACTTAGCTGACATCTAGCAACGACACAGCAAATGCAATCACTCTGGGGCGGCTTCGTGCGGGGGTGACTGAATAGACTGAATTCTTCAAAGCATCCGCGTTTATTTAGTAGCGAATTCTATTCTATGAAGGGTTGAAAAGTTGTCGCTTCCCGTTAACGGTAAAGAGAGGAAAACATCAACAATTCATATATTTAATCCTAAGCTATAGAAAACGACGTTCCATCTGGACTTATCCATCTTAACTTGTCGAGCGCGTGTTTATCGTTTGCAGACTGTAATCCTACACCCAGAAAATACTTACGGAAAGTAAGCAAGACCATATAAAAGTAGTGCAACAGTTTGTTTTTCAAGCAGGAAACATGCAAAAGAAGAGTTTGCATTTGTTACCATACCCTTCAGACCTAAACTAAAAGCACTTATTTTGATGAACTATTACAGTCTGTACCCTAAAATTATTGAATAATAATAATCGATACCTGAAAAACCGTTTATCAAATTCCCCGTTAAATATTTAATAATAAAACATCATAATTGAAACAAAGTATCCCGGATGGATTACTGGAACTCTGCCCTTTCTGGTGACAAACTGCACACGAAACAGAATAGGCTTTACCTCTATGTAAATCCCCCCATCGGGCAAGGACATGTGGGCTCCAACCTGATCAAAACAACATTGCTGCTGTGGTGTCGTGTTCAAATATGCGACCATTGCTGATGCTGCTACCTCTGCTGCCACGAAAAGGGCACACAGGACCATAGTGCTTGCCACATAGACTTGTTTAACAACCAAGTGACTGGTTGGCTCTTATCTGCTCGCCTCGAGTAGCTGCACTAATTGGTTTGCTTGACCAAAATTACTTCCTTACTATTATTTGCTGTGCCGTGTGTCACACCATCAGCACGGATAATAGCATAGGTGTACACACGCATCTGTGAAACGGAACTAACACCTTTGAGAAAAAGATTACATGTGGCAGGTCCTAATGTATATATTCCGGCTAGTGTTAATACGGGGCCGGTCAATGATATCAGCATGGGATCCTTTGAGATTGGATTACTGCTATTACGATGAAATGGGTTGCGCACGGTATTATATATGGGGATTTAATGGATTTCAAGGGTTCAGGAAAGGATTGCACCGGACGGCCGGTTGCAATCACTGATAATCAGATACCACATGTATGAATGAAGCAACGAAGCTCGGTCGTACTATTTTTTTTTAGTTCGAACCCTCAACTAGCGAGCGCGGTTAGTGTCAAAGGGAACGTTGTGTTACCTGTGGTAGTTTACAGGCACAATAGGAAACCGGCTGCAAATTCTTTCGATAACGAAGGTCAAATCCCAATGGTGGGAGCATGAACAATAGAATATTATATGCTTCATTTTCCCAAACGCTATAAACACCCATCGACATAATGATTTTGTTCAGACTAGACTCCGGTTTTCGAATTTACAAAATTGAGCCGTTTGTTATAGGTTCAGAAATGAACTTCGAATGAGTGATTGTGTGATCTGTTCATTTACAATAAAACTGGCCTAATAATAACAGTAATCAGTTATTATTTAGTGGATAGGATGCCATTATTGGCGATCGTTTATTGTGATTGCTTTCTAAATCAAATTATGTTTATTTGTGAACTGACAATGATGTAGTTTTGTTTGGTGTAATAAACTGTTTCATTAAACTCTGGCACACTTCTGAAAAATGATTTGAAGCAAAAACCTATGAAATCGGTTACGTTTTTATTAGGCTTACCAGACTCTGGCTACGTACCTGTTCACAGAACAGTAATTAAACAATGAAAACGTCCTAAACTTCTTGTGTTTTTATTGTTCAATAGATAGTTTTCTGTGAGCGGTGTGAAAAAGAGCCTGTGGTTATAAAGCGCAACATACGCAGTCTTTTTCATAACTAAAATAATAATAGCAGCATTATATTCCTGAGGGCATTGCACCGAAGCTTACTTTCTCATTCAACAAGTTTATCTACAAGAAATATTTCCGAACCCTCTTACGACAATTTTTTATTATTGGAGTGTATTGCTCGAGGTTAATAAACACCATAAGCATTTTTTCTCACTTTTTTCAACAATAAAACAGCAGACAAACAGAAATAACAGCATCCATCTGTGCATAAAAGGAAAACTGTTGCCAATACTTGAATAGAATATACGTGTCGAACGACAGTAACAAACGCATTTACGTGTATTTACGTAGTGCAATTGAACACAAAGTATTTGTTTATTGTAGGGCTTTGCGGCATTTTTCACTTTAAACGCGACGGTTCAGATTACGAAACCTAATGTAAGTCACCTCAAACATAATCTCTATATCTTGAAGAGTGTGCTAAGTGTATGTACCCTAAAGCAGGAGTGCAGCCAGAAAATATTCTTAGGGTAGGTTTACCAGTAGAATAGGTAAGTACCTTCAGTTCCAAATTTTATAGCTCTAAATTGAGAATAACCACATTAAATATTTCTGACAAAAACAAATCTTGGAACTCAAGGAAAATAAACTATATGTTTGCCGAAAGCATCCCCGTCATCGACAGAGCAGATAAATTGATTGGATTTATTGAAAATTCTGTACCACCTGTTGACGGCTGCTCGACTTATGACATCTTCTAGCGCAATGTTGAAAAGCAGGCAGGAAAGGGCATGCTTGTCGAAGTCCCCTGCAAGATTCAAACGGGTCCGACGGTCCACCCGAAATCCACGCAAATCCCACGCACATCCAAACCGTTCCATAGTTCTGTGGCCGATTTATATTATCATACGCGGCCTTGAAATCAATGAACCGGTTGGTGCGCGGGACTCGAAATTCGTAGCAATAATGAAGCATATACCTCAGGGTAAAGATTTGATCCTTTGTAGACTAATCTATCTTATGCTTATTGGCGACAGTCGATACAAGATGACTTGAGAAGGTACTTTGTGAAACAGTGATTGCTTCGCAGTTCTCGCGATATAGCTTGTCGTCTTTTTTGTAGATAGAGCAAATAACATACACATTCTTCCACTACGTTCCCAAACCTTAACAACCAATTGATGTAAACAGCTGTCCAACCAGTCCGGACTCATTTTGATAAGACCCGCTCAAATACGATCCTTTCCTGAGATTTTGTAGTTCTTCAAATTCTTCAGCTCATCCATCTTCTTCAGATGGATTCTTGAACTTCGCGATGGTGGTGCCAGATCTGCATCACTTGCTGCCGCCAATGACGTTACTCTTCCACGCCAAGCAGGTGTGCATCCTAGTGCTGCTTTGACCTTTCGATTACCACGTGGTCCTCTATCAAAAAACCTTCATCTCCATCTTTGCATTTTCGGCTCGCAGCTGCACAAAGCCTTTGTGAGATACGTTATATTTTTTATAGAACTTCAGTGTATCAGCTGTAGAAGTTTCAGAAGCATATTTATGAAATGAGAAAGCATAAGCATAAGTTGCGTCAATAGCAAAAACTTTGACTTAAAATTATAGTTAAGAGTCAAATTGAACAATGACTCCTCGTGGCTACGCCCATGCTTTAAAGGTAAATCAATATTATCTCTTAAAGTGTCGTAAATAAAAAACAACAACAACAAATATTATCTCTTGTCAAGATTAACTATAACTGCAAAACTACTGGTTCAGGAAATGACATCGGTATAATATAGGATGGAGTTACACTCATGAAGTTTCCACAATACAATAGTGCGTGTTTGAACTGAACGATCGTGATAATTTATATTTATTAAAAAGGTCTAATAATCCATTCGCAAACGATGATTAAAAGCTGAAAAATTATACTCTGCATTCGGTATTGCATTACAGTAAAGAGAGGCTAACACAGCGACGTTCGCTGCTTTTATTTCATTGAACGTAGGACGTAAACAGATTACTCCATCAAAAATGTATTCGTTCGAGATCAATTATGAAGGGGCTTTATAAAAATGTCCATTATTATGCAATACAAAACATACGTTTAGCTATGTAATAAAACGAAAGCATGATATGCATCAGAAAAATTGGAGAAAAGTACTGACTTAAGAAAACGATTTGCCAATTCGGGATGAAATTCCTTTACTTAGTTGGCTTGCGATGCTAGGCTAAGACAAAGCCTGTTGCGCAAGGTTTCTCCAATTTAATCGGTTGTGGACTACCGCTTTCCAACACCTCGGACGCCAAGCACTCTCCGCCAGATCTCGCTCCACCTGGTCTAACCATCTTACTCGGTGCGCTCCTAGACGTCTTGTTTCTACCGGATTTGAGACAAACACCATCTTTGCAGGGTAGTTGTCCGGCATTCTTGCAACATGCCCTGCCCATCGTGTCCGTCTAGTTTAAGCCACCTTTCGAATACACTCAAGTCGCTTTTCATGCGAAGGATACTTTCCGCGTAAATTAAAATCGCGTTAAAAAACCGCGCAAATTCCGAAATTTGCGTAAAAAAACGCGTTAATTTCAAAATTTGCCTGAAAAAAACAAAACTTCGCGTTAAAAAAGTTTGTGGATACGCGAAAAAATAGACTAATTGAGCACATCCGCGTAGTTTTCGAAAATCGCGTAAAAAATACCGCGTAAATTTCGCTCAAAACCTCAATAGCGATTATAGCACAAATAAAATGCAGTGCAGGATATAGCAAGAACCCCTATAGCAGTGGCGACTCGTCCACATGTTCAACCTGTTCATAGGACAGGCAAACAAAATCCTCCCGACAAAATTTCGTTTGCACCGACGCATTTGCAATGCAATACGAATTTAGTTTAGTTACGAAGCTGATGAACAAACCGTGCAACACGACTTTTGAACGTTGCTTTATAGATCTCAATGCACAAGCATTCCAACGCATTATTCCTGGTATTGATTCTTGATACTGAATTAGTACCAGGAACAATGTGTTGGTACGAAGGAGATAAAAAGAGAATGCGACACAGCTTTTACTCGAAACCGCGGACGCTTTATTGTCTCGTGCATCTTCAGCATTGAACAACTTACTACCACATATCCCTATGGCCTATGGTATTTCTTGACAGAAAACTCAATTGGAACACACATCTAGAGCAAGCAGTAAACAAAGCAACAAATGCTCTATGGATATGTAAAAGAACGTTTGGTAAGCAATGGGGACTGAAACCGAAGATGATCCATTGGATCTATTCGGCCATTGTCAGACCCAGGATTACCTATGCTTCGTTGGTCTGGTGGCCAAAAACGAAAGGGAAAACTACCCAAACAAAGCTGGAAAAACTTCAAAGGCTAGCCACTCTCTCAATAACAGGTGCAATGAGAAGTACACCTTCGAAGGCATTGGATGCTTTACTCTATATACTTCCATTGCATCAGTTTATACAATTAGAAGCTGAAAAAAGTGCTCTGAGGATCAAAAGATCAAAGAACCTTTTTGAAGGGGACTTAACAGGTCATCTCAGTATTCTAAAAACTATTAGTATAAATCCTCTTGTAACCAGTAATGAAGATTGGATGGAGAAAAAATACAACTTCAATCGAATATTTCGTGTATTTGAGCCTAGACGTGATTCCTGGGAAGATGGTGGTCCCGATATTCGTCCAGGCTCGACAGTTTTCTATACAGATGGTTCAAAAATGGACAATCAAGTGGGAGCAGGATTCACTGGCCCAGGAATAGACATGTCAATTTCTATGGGCAGATGGCCAACTGTATTCCAAGCTGAAATACAAGCAATTCTAGAATGTACGACTGTGTGCTTGCGCAGGAACTATAAACATTCAAATATATGCATCATGTCCGACAGCCAAGCAGCTCTAAACGCTCTAAAGTCGGCGACATGCACATCAAAACTTGTCTGGGAATGTATTCAATCACTCCAAAAATTGTCTCGTCGTAACCAAGTCAACTTGTACTGGGTCCCAGGTCACTGTGGAATTGATGGAAATGAGAGAGCTGATGCACTAGCAAGACTCGGATCATCTCATCAATTTGTAGGACCTGAGCCCTTCTGTTGCTTATCTGCTTCTGCTTTAAAAATGGAGCTAAAAGCATGGGAATGTACGAAAGTGGAATTAAATTGGAATAACACTTTCAATGCTAGGCAGTCGAAACGTTTCATCTCTCCAAACGTTTCAATTACTCGCAAAATACTGGAGCTTTCGAAGAAAGATCTAAGCATTTATACTGGTCTTATAACAGGACTTTGTCCGAGCCGCTATCATCTGAAGCTAATGGGAAAACTTCATGATGATATATGTCGCTTCTGCGGCATAGAAAAAGAAGACTCGGAACACCTGTTATGCCGATGTCCGGCAATTCTCAATAAAAGATTAAGGTTCTTCGAAAGAGGGCTGTTGGAACCCTCTGATATTTGGAGAACAACTCCCAGCGCAGTAGTGCACTTCATCCGAAGTGCATCACCGGGCTGGACAAATGCTATTAGTCAAACAATGACAATCACTTCTGCTAGTGGTGCGTCATCTTGACAACATAGCTATAATAAAACGGGGAATATATCACAATAGATCAAACAAATGGTCGCAGTGATAAAAATACCCAACACGGAAAAAAAATCCCTATGGCCTGCGCTTTGATTCCATATTTTATTTAGTTAGGAAGCTAATGAGCAAAACGTTCAACGCGACGTTTGAACGTTGCTTTAGAGATTAGCACTAGGAACAATGTGTTGGTACGAAGGGGATTTGAAATAGAGCGCGGTTGGCAATTTGGCATGCAGTATTAGCAAAATTTTCTCATTAACTCGTTCATCTTTAGCATTGAACAACTTACGCATATTGCTTGTTGCTTGTGCGCGCATCGCAGTAAGGTGATAATTCTTGAATTTGGTTAAATAGGTAAATTGAACGAAAAGTTTTCGGTTCATAATTAAAATTCAGAGACGAGTTTGCTGGTAAAGTAAACCGTCGTATTCCGTTATTATTTAAATAAATAGGGATATTCACGTAGCGCTTGCTATATTGCGAATACGGAGTATTGTGTATTTATACTGCCGCTACTCGCATAACAGTTCCATCTCCATAGAAACTGGAACTGCAATGCGAATTGCGGCAGTATATACCTACACGAAATACACCGTTTACGCAACATGGCAAGCGCTACGGTGAAAACGCCTAATGTTTGTTTTATGATTAAAATATAGAAATGCGATAATAAAAAAAGCTGCGTATTAATTTGTATTTTTCGCTGGTTGAACAGGTAAGCTAAACCCCCACGAATCGCCACTGCCCTATAGCACAACATTAGAAAAGGGTCAATAAACATATGTAAATAAATAGATTGAGCGTTCGTTTCCCTATGCTAGTTCAGTAAAAAATAATTACCACTAGGTTTGTTTACATTTAATTTTATGGTCATTTTCAAACATTGGTCAAGAAACTTACTCGACATTTACTAACAGATGAATCACTATATCTTTTGAAGGGTCGACTCAATCGAGTTAATCCACATTAAAATAGTTCAATGGAAAGATGTGACACACGACTCAACTTACATAGTAGGGTATTATCACCTTTTTTCGGTATAAAGGGTGTCCCACATCAAATTGCACCACGGAAAAACGCAGTAGAAAATTATTCATTAGGCATTAACTCTTGCAGATTTGGATAGAAGTGGTTTAGAGTGTATTGCGTGCAATGTATTTTTATTGCTGTCAGTTTTTCGAAAATTGAAAAAAATGGTGTCACCCGAACTGATTTTGCGCAAGCAACTTGAAAATCCTCAACTCTCTTATAGGGACATCGGAAAACAAATCAGAACCATGCAGTCAACGGTGCACTACGAAACTTTGAGCATAAAACGGAAGAAGAAACGCGGCCAGGATGGATGTTCTATTAGTGATCAGAATCACAAGCGTGTCGTGAAAGCGTTTAAGCGGAATCCCAATGCTTTGGTCAGGGATGTGGCCAAAAAGTTGAATCTGTCCAAGTCTTTCGTTCAGAGATGCCAAGGACTGGGAGGGACTACATACGTTCGAAGTGTAGAAAGCTCCAAATTGTGACGAACGGCAAAATACGGTGGGAAAGTCACGGGCCCAGAAACTGTACACCCGGATGCTGACGAAGCCTCATTGTCTCATCATGAGTAATGAGACGTTAAGACGGACTTCCGGCAGTTTCCGGGGCTACTGTTCTTCACCGCCCAGCACAAATTTGATGTTCTGGAGGAAGTAAGCAAGTACATAGAAATATTCAAAGTTTGCCTGGAAATACATGATTTGGTAAGCGATATGCTCATGTGACAAACGGAGTGCACCGTTCGTGACTACCGGGACTGTAAACGGGCAGATCTACCTCAAGGAGTGTCTACAGAAGCACCTGCTTCGTCTGTTGAAACAACACGAGGGCCCAAAGTTCTTCTGGCCAGAACCAGTTTCTAGATATTTAACGTATGTCCTGGAGTGATACAAAGCCAACGGGGTCCCTTTCGTATCCAAAGACAAGAACCCCTCCAACGCATCGGAACTAAGACCCATCGACTATTATGAAGTAGGAACTACGGAAGCATCCCAAGGAGGTCAAATTTGAGGAAGACATGAAGAAAAAGTGGGTTTCCATACAGAAAAAACTACAGCCAGATGCTAAAAGCCTACTAATGGGTTATATTTTATTGTCTGAAAGTTTGAAAAAGATCGGTCAACTAGGCAATTTTCTACAGTATTTTTTCCATGCTGTAATTTGATGTGGGACACCCTTTAGACATTATCACTGCGAGCAGTAATTTGATCTATCGTGATATTGTACATGTGGTGGTCTGAATTTTGCATTGTTTCTTTTTTGCAGTATTGCTTTTGAGTAAGTGAATTGCTATTTTTCCGTGCTCGAATGTCGGAGCCAGGGAGTGCGGAAACCCCTAGAGCCCGGGGAGTGCAGAGACAAGTAATATTTGATCCTTGGACAAGAGGCTTCATTGGGCTCCTCGGGCCAGCATTATTGTTAAAACTAGCCCCGACAGTTTTCACTGTTGGTAATGCAGAGTTCGGTACATAGGGGGGAGGGGCTTAAGAATCCTATACTAGTAACTTGATATCGAATAACGCGATTCTCGGCTTCAGAGCCTGTTCGCCTGACACTTTATACCTTTGGAGCTATTTTTCTTCTGTTGACAGCCTACGGTGATACGAGTTGTGGTACACATACGTTAATTGCCCAGTTAGCTTCGAGGTACGATACTGGTCTTAGCAAACCAGTCATCGTATGTTCGAATTTCGGCTGGGTGGTGCTGGTAGTCGGAGTAGGATCGTTACACTAGCCCCGTAGTTGTCCTGTACTTTAATAAACGGCTGCGAAGGCTGTCGGGTCAAGTCTCAAAGACTTTTATAACCCAAGTCTATGAGCAAAATTTATATGATCGGATAATTGACGTATGGTTTTTTTTTGGTTAATATTGAATTTCTGTTTTAAAAGTGATATAGTGCTTATTACATAAAATGCCAGCAAACGTATGGAACACAAATTCCGCATATTACCGGGTTAACACTTTGGTTAAATAAAAACAAAATAATGTAAAACACAATTGAAGGCCTATTTTCGGTATTGGATAAGTACCTTAGCTCAATGTTTCTCTATAAAGATTTGTTTATTGTAAGATTTATTTACAGCTAAAAATTGTCCTACATATGCACGATGTATTTCATGTATCTACAACGTCTAACTACTATAAGCTGCTATTAATAACACGTAGTAAGTTCTCAGAATTATTTACATAAAACAATTCTATCATCACTTAAATACTACACGTTGAAGTCAATCGTATTTCTCTCCTCCTCTCCACCACAATGCACACCTTGGGGCCGCCTTTCGCTTTGTTTTTGTTTGACGTACCGGCAAAGCTCGCGCAATGCGAAGCAGACGAGCGGAAGAAAATAAACAAGGATCTCTTAAGACAGCTCCGAGATTATGTTACACCTAACCACTGCCGGCTGGCGGCAAAAGCGCACATCAATTAGCGTTCATTCTTTTGTGCGCGCTAACTGGGGTAGACGATCTGAGATTTTTCGCTTCTTTTTTTTCTCCACCGCGGACGTAATTTCATCAAGGTTTACGCATTATGTAAATGCAAAGGCGCATCATCCCTCTGCGGGTACGACAGACTTGCTCTAGAAGACTTGCAGTACGACAACTTGAAACTAACCTAAACAATGCTTCCAGCTCGGTTTTGGTAGGCTGGATGGAATCCGATCTCGACAATATGGGGGGGCAAACACGAAAAATTCGAAAAAAATAGGTAACTCAACGGCACCTTGGCAGTCGACTAGACGAAGACGACTGCACGGCGGCCGTTTGGTATTTAGTTGTATTTCGATGCCAACTGTGTAGACGAAATTTACATTTTATGTAAATTTATGCTCGATAGTAAAACTTCAACGTGTCTAGAAAAGTTTGGCTTCCAGCACGAACGACGCTGCGCTCTGGCACTGTGGGAGTTTATTAGATCATATCATCAATAAAAGTTGTTCTACTTCGAAATACTAAATTAAAAATGTGTTCTACTTGGTTCTATCATGCAAAGTCTTTATCAAAAACTTGAGTCTGGCTTACATTCAAGACTGTTCAGTTTTTGATAGTAAGGATCCAAAAAGCATTCTGTGTCTGATAGCAAGAAAAAATGGGTAAAGTTTATTTAAATAACAACTATTATTGTACTGTGCACGAATTCAGGTAAAATATGATCCAAGAGAGGACAATACCTTTCGACTTTCGTTATCGGAAGGATTTCGGTCGCTTTCGCACATCGTTCTGGTGCGAGTAGCATTATTATACAATTTCAAGTTTACCGAACCATCGAATCAACAATCGAATGGCTTTTCTTAACCAGGGGACTGCTCACAGAGCACATTATTGCTTATGCACAGAACTTTGGAACGAACGGACAATAAACTTTGGCTCTTTAGCTGTGCCGCTGAACGACGCCGAGTAACTTGGATCAACGTTCATTTTTCCTTTCTTTAGCACGACTGGTGAAGGAAAAGCTGAGCGCAAGCAGGAGAAAAAAAACACTTCTCGTATTCCATCTGCTTCTCCGCCCGCCGGAGGTTCTTTGGGGCCTGCACGCGCACCATCTACCATCAATCGACGTCCGCCAGCCACACACCAGCAATGCCGCGCACTCACAGTTTCCGCTCACAGACGCTCCCGGTTGGTCTATAACGACCACCACCACCTTGAGACGGTCGGGTCGACACGGTGGTTGGGCCATATTTATTATAGGCTTGGGAAAAAACGAGGGGTAGGCAGCAATTCAGAAATTTAATCGCGCTGAGGTATAATTTAGCACTGCAGGGATTTGCTTGTTGGTGCGATCCATTCTTCGATATTTATACTTTACAAATAGCGCAGCTATTGAGTTTCCCCAGCAGATTTTGCTATTACTAATTTGGGAATTTGGGAACTCTTGTTCGCTCGTGGGATAAAAAGACATCCATTATTCGTCTAGTTGGCCATTTAAGAAAGTACGACAAATTGTAACAATAATAAAAGACACATTGGTAAACAAGAATTTATGCTTCAATCTAATGGTATTGGAAGATTTCGACGTTACTGACCAAGAAAACAATGTCGCAAATGGTTGCCTGAAGATTTATACCATACATAAAAAACAATCATTTTAGTAATAGCATTTACTATTTATGTCATGTTGGGGAATCTTCTTTTTCGTTCATTCAAATGCTGGTTATCTGAATGATTAATAGCCTTAAAGCAGAGCTTATTAAGAATATTTCTCCTTCACATGATAATACAGCTCAAAATTACCATCAATTGAGCAGAATGATATTCGAATTCTAAAAAAATGTACATAAGTTCATGGCCTTAAGAAGGAAAAATATATTTGAAAAATTCGAGGTCACAAATTTTCAAATTTGTCGGACGTCGCTTATTTGATATTTGCATAACTGTTGAACCAAGTGTACCAAACATTTTCCTGAGTTATGACCGAAAAACTGACTGGTGGTGGCCCATGACTCGTTAAATTTGTTTTCGAAAGGAGTAATTCGGATCACAAAGCACTGTGAATGTGACCAATAATATTGAAACGAGAACCACCGTGAATTAAAACGCCATAAAAAGAATCAACGGCGATGTATAAGCAATCTCAATTATTCAAAGCTAGTTTTAATGCAAAACAAGTTTAAAAATATTACGATACATCTCAGCATTGTATTGAAATTAGATTTAACAAACTTAAGATTATCTTTAATTTTCTAATTGAATGCCTTCCAAATAAAAAAAAATTGAATAACGTAACTGACCATTACTTTTTCGCGTACACATATGTAAAGGAAGGCTCCAAAACCGTACAGGTTGTGTTCCATCTAACCAATATTGTGTAATTTATAGCCGTGAATCGTTTTCCAACGAAGCATGAAAACTCTTTTGTGCGATTTTCTAAACCAGCTACATGACTGCAAATTGGATGCAAAGAAACAACATAAAGCACCCGCCCGCAAAGTAAACTTCTTACCAGACAACTCCCTGCCTGCCTGCCTGCCCGCCGCCTGATGCCATACCAATTTCCTGCTTGTCACTGATCTGGGCAAGGCGGGTTCACCTTTCTACGACAAACGACTGACTGGTGTGCTTTTTCGCTCTGAATATACTTTCGTTTCTCTTTCATTTGAAGTTTTTAGTCTGCATGCCGTTTACAAAAGGCTTCCTATATCGGTAATCCCTGCTGTCTTCGACCACCCCGTCATTCATTGGGTAATTCGCCAATTCCCATTCCGTGCTTCTCTTTTGTATAGTTCTACGTATACTTTCGATCTCTTTATACACCGGTTCGTTCGCTCAGTGTTGCGGACGAGAACAACAACAACAGCAAGCTGAGCTGAGCTAGCACAAATCTCAGACCAGGGAGCTACGGCGAAGACGGACGACCGAATCGAAACGCTGCAGATGCGGGGAGCTGCCCTGCCTGAAATCTTACACTAGCCACCGGGGCCAACCCTGCATCGAGACTCGATATTCTCGGTCGACGACGTACATTTACGTCATTTACAACACCACACACCGCCATACACACGGGAGATGTCTGCAGGAGGAACGAACAAACGCGCAGACAGAGAGAGCATACAAGCGCAGTGTATCGCTTCTATTGGAGAGAAGGTGGTTTATAATTTTGTTATTACCATAATTCTCTCTCTTATCTAGGTGAGATCGTAGCGTATTAGCCAACTAAACACAAGTTGACGAAGCATTGATAGCGTCCTAATCGGCCACTTTGAACGCCTCTTCTAGTTAGTTGATATTGAAAATCAACCCAAACCAACTTTAACTTTTGTGACTGCTGTTTACAAAAGTTGCTGTTAAAAACCAATATTTTCGTAAAGAATTGAAAGTTAGCTAAGACCCATTAATATTATAATCGCTTTGTGTAGGTTTCCGTCGTAGAAACCAAGCTTGAGAGTTGAACCCTGATTTGCTTTACTACTTTTCAACACTGTCGGCAACCTCTATCGAGAAACCGGAGCCCCGTAAAGTTGAATGTCACTCTGGGTTTTCATCAGCGAGACGGTGTGCCTTATTTTTTGTTGGCATCGTTTCAATTTGTTTAAACAGCGCGAAGTGAATAAGCGTACATCCTCTTGCAAGCTCAGTTTACCAAGAGAACACATCACCGCCAAGCTAAGTGGTTAATTATTGAACAGCAACAAAATTGAAAAAAAAAAATGAACTGAAATCTTTTTCTTCTTAAACCGACTTCTTCAGCACTTCCGCATCTGGTCGGTACAAAATTGTACGAGTGTTTTCCGAGTGGCCGAACAGAACTCAACATGCTGGTGCTGTTTCGCACGACCGCGAAGTAGGTATAATTAATTGTAGCAGAATTCTTCAGTTTGTTGATTAGTTGTAAGCACGCGACAATGAAACAGTGAACCTTCAAATTCATCTGAGTGAATTCGA
This sequence comes from Sabethes cyaneus, assembly GCF_943734655.1. Taxonomy (NCBI): domain Eukaryota; kingdom Metazoa; phylum Arthropoda; class Insecta; order Diptera; family Culicidae; genus Sabethes; species Sabethes cyaneus. Next base: position 54,900,378 of record NC_071355.1, read on the forward strand.
TTAACTTCAGAAACTGTTTTCCATCAGCGTTGTCGTCATTTGCGAATCTGGTTTCAATGTCATGGTCAATCTATTTTTATTTTTTATGTGGGCTTCTCTTTATTGATATATTTTGCCTATTTTCCGCTATTGTCCAAATCAAGCACGTTAAAACTCTCGACGTTGTGCACGTTTTGTTTCTCTCAAATATCAAAATTTGATAATATGCACTTTAGTAAACATTTAAAAAGAGCATTCATTGAAAACAAACCTTCTTATGCGAGTCAGTCGTTGCCACATATTGAGCAAGAAATTCTGTTACAATTGGGGGGCATCCATAAAGTACGTCACGCTTATAGGGGGGAGGGGGGTTGACCTAATCGTGACGATTTATGACGTAAGGGGGAGGGGGGGTATGAAGTTATGTGACGTCACATGAAACAAAATCAAATGGAAAATTTATTCGGGAAATTAGCCTTCATTTGAAGATACAACTATTAAAGGCTTCTATAAAATCAACGTACTAATGGGTTTTAAAACAAATAGTTAAATTTTTTAAATGAAAACTTTTTTTAACATATATGTGTGAACAGGACTCATTTATTCTATGTAGTATGAACTCTCTATTAAGGCTTTACAGAATATGCAGTACACCGCTGAAGAGCTGCTTGGGTACCGTCCTGCCGAAAAGATTTTTGCAACCGCAAATAGCAGTCGCACAAACTCCTGAAGGGTTACGCGATGCTACCAGAGACCCATGGCAATGTTTTCTCTTGATATTCGTGCTGAACTCAGTCGATGAACAAAAACTCATACCGAAGTTCCACGGCTGCTTTTAAGGTTTTTTGGTATAATTTATACTGCCTCTCACTCAAAAGCTCTAGAAAGGCTAGAGTAATAATCGCATGTAAGGTAGTGTTGAATGATTGCACGATTGAATGAATACACAAAATGTCAAAATCCGTCAGAAAAGTTCTTCCAAGCCGTGTTGCTGCAAGACGTCAGCAGGAAGTCCTGATTCTTTCAACTAGGTCAGAAGAATTTGAGTGGATGGATGTAAAGGGCGTGGATATGCGCGAAACATCAATCGACGACACATCAGCGATCTTCAAAATCCGACTTATAAACTCAAAATTTTCCTTTTTCTGTTAGCTGAAATTCATTTGATAGCTTTAAAAAGGTTGGAATGAATATTTAATTTTTTGTTATGACTGGGGAGAGGAGGGGGGGTTGCCGTGACGTGACGTACTTTCTCAGGGGGGCTCAGTCACGAAATGTAACAAGGGGGGGAGGGGGCTCTAGATTTTGGTCAAAATTTGCGTGACGTACTAAATGGATGTCGCCTTAGCCTGCATTTGCTTTTGTACTGGCATATTATGGTACCAAGCCTTCCTAAACTCTCTCTCTCTCTCTCTCTCTCTCTCTCTCTCTCTCTCTCTCTCTCTCTCTCTCTCTCTCTCTCTCTCTCTCTCTCTCTCTCTCTCTCTCGCTCTCTCTCTCTCTCTCTCTCTCGCTCTCTTTCTCTCTCTCGCTCTCTTTCTCTCTCTCGCTCTCTTTCTCTCTCTCGCTCTCTTTCTCTCTCTCGCTCTCTTTCTCTCTCTCGCTCTCTTTCTCTCTCTCGCTCTCTTTTTCTCTCTCTCTCTCTCTCTCGCACTCTCTCTATCTATCTATCTCTCTCTCTCTCTCTATCTATCTCTCTCTCTCTCGCACTCTCTCTATCTATCTATCTCTCTCTCTCTCTCTATCTATCTCTCTCTCTCTCGCACTCTCTCTATCTATCTATCTCTCTCTCTCGCACTCTCTCTATCTATCTATCTCTCTCTCGCACTCTCTCTATCTATCTCTCTCTCTCTTTCTCTATCTATCTCTGTCGCACTCTCTCTATCTATCTATCTCTCTCTCTCTTTCTCTATCTATCTCTGTCGCACTCTCTCTCTCGCACTCTCTCTCGCACTCTCTCTATCTATCTATCTCTCTCGCGCGCTCTCTCTTGCACTCTCTCTATCTATCTATCTCTCTCTCGCACTCTCTCTATCTATCTATCTCTCTCTCTCTGTTTTCTCTCTCTCTCTCTGTTTTCTCTCTCTCTCTCTCTGTTTTCTCTCTCTCTCTCTCTGTTTTCTCTCTCTCTGTTTTCTCTCTCTCTGTTTTCTCTCTCTCTGTTTTCTCTCTCTCTTTCTCTCTGTTTTCTCTCTCTTTCTCTCTGTTTTCTCTCTCTCAATGTTTTCACTCTGTTTTCTCTCTCTCTGTTTTTTCTCTCCATGTCTCTCTGTTTTCTCTCTCCATCTCTCTCTTCCTTTCTGTAGCAGCAACGTGTTGGTATAATTGTTCAATGAAATCGCTGAGCCAACGCTCTCGTCGTATTACGCGTTTTAATTATCAGCTTCGCAGCAAAATAAAATGAAATCGACGCGCAGACCATTGGAATATACAGTGGTCAGTTGTCCAGTGAAATACCTTAACCAGCTAATGAGAAATTCCACGCCGTGTTTGCAACAGTGAATAAAACGAGCATAATAAGAAAGTACATTATGTAAATAAAATTAGTATAGCGTAAGCGCCGGTGCAAGCGAAATCTTAAATTTTTATATGGCTGAATTTTGTTACCTGTCCTATGAATATGCGAATGAGTCGTCACTGTTTCCTTTCTTTCTTTATTGCAAAGATGAGCAAAGAGAAGCCTACATAACTGTTGAAAACTTCCAGTGCCCAAATTGAATCCGATGGAGTCATTGTTTGGTAATATTTCTTAACTTTAGCTGCACCAATTTGTTATATTTTAACACATCTTGTGCGCAAAGAAAACGTTCGTAGACTTCGAAGCACTCTGTTATGTTCCCGATCATAAAGAATGGCTGCTCTTAAAATTTCCGTAACTTGCGTGATACGATGAGTTTGTCTGATGTCCAGAGGTTGGAAAACTCGCAAAATGAATATATACGCCGAGCATCAGCAAACGGTTTTTATCATGATAAAACAGCTACGCGAGTGGTTCAATTCGCCTATAACAATGAGCATCATACACTCACGCTTCATAGCATCGCTGAATATACGAATATCGTGAGCAACGCAAAAGTGCAAATTACTGCTTTCTGGTGCTTGTAAAGCCACTAACACTACTTTAAACTATTCCCTTTTCGTGGTAATATTATTTTGAATACTTTCTGGCGTCCCCGGGCATTCTATATCCGATAAATCGAACACACTCAATGTTCAATATTCAATTTTTGAACGAATTCTGATGTTCACATTGAGGTTCTGTTCGTGATAAAATTCAAAGCTGATGCGTGCATTATCGCCGAGGCAGGCGAATAGTGTGTGTTCATGAGGGATGTTCATCGATTCAAACGATCACTTTTTCGCGAATTCTCCAACCACTGCTGATGTCTAAGAATTATTTGACATCACCGTGTTAACTGGCAGCACTAGACACAGTATTTCTCGTCACTGACATTATTTTATATCGTGGCTGAACGCTTTGTGGCAACGAATGTTATTAACTTCAGATCTAATTGTAGTCACTGAACAAACCGTAAGAAGCAGGTGCACTCGATATACACTGACTTAAAAGCAGGCTTCATTTTCGGTTTTTCGCTCAGTAGATGCTCATTAGACTGCAGCGCCTCAACGAAACAGAATTCGAAAAAGTAGTGTAAGGAACAATTGTAGAGTTTATTATTCTACAATATTGCTGAAGAAAGTATACCTTTATCTTTTGTATTTACGCCGCTATAGAGCTGCTACCCCGTTGGTAGCAAAAAGAGCACTCATTTGGCTACCAACGCGGTAGCAGCCTCATAACGCAGTAAATACAAAAGATAAAGGTATACTTTCTCCAACAATATTGTAGATCATAATAACAGTTGCCCCTTACATAACTTGTTCGAATTCTGTTTCGTAAGGCGCTGTAGTCTAATGAGCATCTACTGAGCAAAAAACCGAAAATGAAGCCTGCTTAAAAGGTGTTTGGAAAAAGGTTGGGTGTTTCACAACCGTTCGTCTCATAATTACGCTCGAATTTTTGCGATAATATGATGCAGCTGAGTGTATGGTCTTGGCGGACATGTATCGTTCCTGTTCACAAATAAATTTGGTGTACCGCAAGGCAGTAACGTGGGACCACTTGTTTAATTTAATTTTCAACATTGCTGCATCTGCTTTTGAAACTGGGTGCAGATTGATATATATTCGTCGCCGTTGAACACATTTGTAAATTGAACTGTTGGCGTCACTAAAAGCGAAATATGAAGACGTTCCATCGGATAAAATCGCATCTATCGTATATTCGGCTACTAAACTGGCGCTCAGAAGTTGAGAATAATTCATCATGTGAAGTTGGCGTAATTCACGGTCCAAATCTGGCATTCGATCGATCCCGTGGAACAATTAGGCCTATGCAATCATTTTTAAAGTTTTTATCACCCCCCCCCCCTTGGAAATTGGCTTGAAAAATCGGGGGGCAGAAAAATAATTTGTAGGATATGAGTCAAATTGTTTTATATAATCAATTGTCTGTGGGCTCTACAGTCCGAAAAACTCGAAAAATGAGTGTACAAGTTGAGTTAAGGCTTCTAGCACGAAACAAAAATGGAAATTCGAACAATGGAATTTCCGAGAATCGTCCAAATCGTTTCCGTTTTTGTCTTTTTCGTAGATTTTTGCATAGAAAATAATAACGTATATATTATAAGCGGTTTTATGACCTTATTTCAAGAGCGTGATGAGTTGGAAATTCTTGCGGAAATTGGACGAGATTTCAAAGGCCCACATTATCTAAAAGCACAGTATTCAGGGACTTAGGCAAGAGGACGTATTGAAGGTTTTAAACGGCCCAACATTTCGATGCATTGTTCAATGATGAACAAGATGATGGAGCGGCTCACAGAAATAAGAGAACGATTGAGGATGAGGGACAAGCTGTGGATCCACCAACATTTGGATTTGGACAAGGTTACAAAAGCAGAAAGAGCTGAAAAACTGCAAAGCAGCTGGAAAGGACGGCATCCCCGCCGAACTCTTGAAAGTCGCGAGCGAACGGCTGTATTGTGTAATCCATCAGGTTATACTAAAGGACTGAGGAGGGACTATCTATGGACTGGTTAGAAAGTCTCATATGCCCTATTTACAAAAAGGACCATCGACTCGAATGCAGCAATTACCGAGACATTACTCTCCTCAATTATGCATACAAAATTCTCTCCCGTATCCTGTTCTCAGACTGAGGCCGTGGCAGGAAACTTTGTTGGCCCAAACCAGTGCGGAATTCGAGATGGAAGCTCCACGCCGAACTAAATGTTCACCTTGCGACAAATCCTCGATAATTTCCAGGAATTCAACTTTTAGACTCACCATTTGTTTATAGACTTCAAGGTGGCGTACGATTTAGTTAAACGAAATGAGCTGTGGTAAATAATGACGCTTGTGCTTTGTTAGGGCAGCATCGTGCCTGGAGAGACCGACTGTAAGGCCAATTCGGAGCGTTCAGATTGCACGAGTGCAGAAAAAGTTTTATCCGATTGGTTCTACGGAATCTGACTTGGCACGGCCGCTCCGTATCCCGATCGCTGGCGCTTACTTCAAGCATCGACGAATACTTTGAAGCATCTACGTAAGATACAACCGACTTTGCTTGTGGCCGAACTGTTAAATGGTGCGTTGGATGCTCTGAAACTACTTTTCCAACTAAATTTCCGTGCATTGCGGACATTCTCGTTATAATGGTTTGTTCCGGGACTTCATGAAACATATTGCGCTGAAAGCTTGTAAGTCTACTACAATATAGAAAAGCGCGTTTCGTGGGTAAAGCAAGTCAAATAAAAAAGCCACAAAACTCTTTTGAACGAATGCAATGAAGTGTCATTCACTACTGAATAGTCATTTTTCTACTTAATATTTGACAAAAGACGTACTACCCAATAAGCATTACGAATGCCATTCAAATGCAAGCCAATAAGCATTTAAAAACTACTTTACTACAAATCCTCTTATAGTGCTTACAGTGCTTATTTACGGCTGATTACCGTCACGAATTTGAATAGAATTTTGGACGCCAATTTAATGCAGCTAGGCAGTCAAAAAGCTGAAGCAGTATACAAAATAAAAGGCCAGATATGCTAATAAGCGGCTTATGCTAATGCTTATTGGTTGCCTGGGTTGTGACGAGCCTCTTCAAAACCGAACGAAACTCTTTAAAATTCTTGTTACATTCAGTAACTCAAAAATTTCAGCAACTAGCAGTTTTAAAGATCGTTTGATGTGGTACCACATAAATAATACGTCCATTCTGAATCAATTGATATACATTCAACCATCAAAATCCTTCGAAAATTGATTGAGATGTTTGATGGTTGAGAATCGCTGAAAGTAAAAAATTTTTAGACTAGCGAAAAGACATTCGAAAACCAAGGACACCTTCTACACGAGCCAGCAACGATTGCAGCAACAGCGGCAGCAGAATAGCACTGCCAAAGGCATGTTGAAATATTGCGGACAAACTGACCAGAGGGAGTACGACCGGCTGCTGGCTGGGCCTGGGCTTTCGCTTTGTCCCTCCTTCTGCTTCGGCAGACCCGGGAGACTAAGTCTAAAGTGCGCTGCAGACAACACGTCAACGCAGCACCGCGCCACCGCACCGCACCACCAGTAAGTGCAAACTTTTAGAACAGATTTTTAACTTTTCCTATGATTGTTATTTTTTTGTCGTAAAGTAACACACATGCGCTCGGACATGTTTGCATCATTATTAACGTTGACTTGATGTTATAGTTCCGTGAAGTTGATGCTGGCTGACGTATGGCTTGAAGCGAACTTAATGCTGCATAAACATACACAAACACACATATACAACTATATCGGTGGGGAGGAAACTTTTCGCTTCCTTGTGCTTGTCTACTTCAATCAGTGGCCATTCGTTTCTTGTGTATCCCTCTCTAGGTTGACTCTCAAGAAATTTCTTAGTACACAACAAACACAGCTCAGCAGCAGCAACAGCATCGAGAAAACAAAAAAAATTCTCATCCAAGAGCTGGCTGGTCAGCCCGATATGTATGCTGGTATGCACATGTATAGGACAGACTAACGCTTTTGTGTGCTGTACTGATTACCAATGGAATTATTTGTATTACTCTTGCTGCTGCTTCTGTATTCAGACAATTGTTGTTTCGGACCGACTAGCTGCTAGTAGCTAGAGCATTGTTTGATATTGAATTGAAATGCTTTACAGCGGAATAATGTTAACCACCAATCACACTGAACGTGATTACAATGATTGTGTTACTAAGTATTACTGCGTGTAGGCTCATCCTGGAAAAGGGGCGTGTTTTTTTCAGTGAATAGCACCATAATTTTATTGATACCTTCGAGGTAATTGTGGCGACTGTCGAACCCCTTTTTCTATTGAACTTTGCTTTGAACCAGGTAAGGCTCAGGTAAACTTTAACCTTTGCAGGTGGAAAAAAATTAAAAGAGTTATAGGCACGACCACAAGGTCTACGTAGGACTACGTCAGGGAAATTTTTAATCAAGTTTTATCCTCAACTTTGGTTATACATACAAGGATCAATATAGCGTAAAAAGAAAAGAAACAAATATCATGAAAATAATATAGTACTCATTCGAAATAATCAAAACTATCATCTATTGTTCGTGCTTATCATAAAATAATGAGTTTTTGTGTCCTTTAGAATATATTCAATAAAAGTGGTTAGCAGTGGGTTCAAAATCTCACTTACACTCTATTTATTCCGATTCATATATGGGCTCTACTAAAAAATGCTAGAACTAAATTTCCGTAAACGAGTAAAAAATAATCTACTTTGCATAAAGCGCACATTTGTCTGCAACTGCATTGACAATGGATCAAACTGATCTCTGTAAAACACTTCGTATTATTGTCAAATGCACTGAAAATAACAAAAATAAGGCATAACATGACATTATTTTACGACAGCGTCGACCTAAAATTTTAAATTTTAGATCGGTTTGAGCAAAAATATTGAAAATCAACCAGAAAACCGCTGAGTTATGAGCGCTCAAACCTAATAACTTTTCGTAGCGTTCCCATTTCGGATTTTTTGGAATGAGACTCTATTTTGTGAGATATTCGAGATTCTACTTAGTACTTACGAGGTATACGGGTAGTAATTCATTGTTAAATATTGATCATCAATAGTACCAGGACCAAAAAACATGCAGAATTGACTAAATTGCACGACGGATTGATCAAATAACAGTGGTTTTTCTTTTTCTGCCCAGCCTATACAGACAAAGCAATAAAAATAACTGCCATTGGCTTGCATTTGGCGAAAGCAAAATTAATATGTACTCCAGAACACGAAGAAACAGAACATCACTTAAATCGTTCAAGCATATATAAATGACCTTACGGCCACAGCAAGCAGCGCAAATAATACGAAACCATTCGAAGCTCAGGCGAATTAACAAACGAAGAAACCAGTTTCGTTCGTGTCTTAAACATCTACCATTATACTTTAAGTTATCAACGCCATTGTCCATCAGAAATCTTCTATTCAAATACACACGTTGGCTCGATGTGGTTCCCGCTGATGACTGCAGAGCAAGGTCCTTCGTTTGCCACACCACTGGCAACGGGGCGGCAGTCACCGGCAATAACGTGACCCCTTAAAGTTCATAGCCTTTTCTCGCTAAACATCCCAGAGCGATCAGATCAGATGGTATGCGGTGTTCACGGTACGTATACGTTGTACAGGTAGAAGGGTACAACCACCCTGTGCTTCACCTTAATGGCTTGAAGCCAGCTGCTGAAGCATGTTCGAGTTCTTTACCGTACAGAAATAGGAAACTCTTGTGGATGCGGTGCAATGAGGGAACGGTGCAAACATCATTATATACTGGTCTGCAATAAGGAGCGATTCCAGAAGAAGGCCAGATACCTGGCAAGAAAATGTGAATTTTCTTCTTATTTTTTTTTTTTTGCAGTTGGAAGCCAACAGAAAAAAGATCAACCATGACACCAGGTATGCTGCTCTAGACGAGTGAGCTGTGTGACATGGTGATACGTATCCGGCGATGTCAGATGTCAAACAAAAAATAGAATTCATGAACTACATTGTTCGAAAATAAATCAACTGAAAATCACATACGAAACTATTAAGAAGGTTGAACAAACTACTTGCTGTATTAGACGATGTTAGCTGCTGATTCCAGATACCGATTGACTACGGGATTTTATTCATCGCCATGAGCCGCACAAGGCGTATCCGTGAGATTGATCGCATGAAATTGTAAAAGGTGACTGCAAACTAAAGCCTTAAGCCCTACAAGCGGTGCCTATCCATAGGAACGATAACCATAAAACTGGAAGCTCCATGGCAAGAATTGAATTGAATATGTGCGGAATCACGCGGACAACCGTCGAGACGCCATGAATAAGTTGAACACAAAAAAAAAAATCAGCATAATGCCATCAGCTCTATGAGAAAAGCGATAGCAGATTTAATGTGTTTATTGCCGGGATCGAGTTCATGGAAGAGGGTATCAACAGAACACGCACAACAGACTGAACAGACTGAAGTTACCGTGCTTCCCCACTAATTCGATGATGTATGATGCTTTTCCAGGTAAGCAAATCTGCCCGAGCAGGAAAGAAGAGCAACATAATACTAAAACAATATCAAACTGTGTTATGATGCTATATTTTGTTATTAAATAGATATGGAGATACATTGATAACACATTTTGTTATTGAGTAGATATTTTAAACAGTGGTTGCAAGATGAGTTTAATAACTGATTTTGTTATCATATCTTATTTTGACCTTAAAATAACATTCGATATATTTCATAAAAAAAAATTTATTGATTAAAGAGATTTTAGATTATAAATATTTTATAAAAAGATTTTTAATATCTCATATACTATTGCATTTGTTATTCCATACCTTAATAATACTAAAATATGTTATTCTAAACTCTGAATACAGTCATATTATTGCTTTGTTATTCAGATAACACAAGTAGTTATTCTTTTGGCCTTAAAGGAGCAAAATTTTGAAACTATTTTTTGTTATTTTACCAACTATGTCAGCCAAAACTAGATCAAATTTTGATACGAGTTGTTCGATTTCCATGACACATTTTGATATCATATTGCTCTTCGCTCCTGCTCGGGTGTTGCTGTAAAAAGTAATTTAGGAGACGTGGAACAACGGCGGCGGGGAGGGGATGATTTCTGCTCAAATGCAAATAAATAATGGTACTAATATAGCAGTTCGGAGTACTAAATCCTGCAATTTCATAGCGCACAGCGACTCAGTAAATGACCGTGAATGGCCACTGCAGTATGCATGAGTGCTTGATTGGTGGTTTTTACAATTACAGCAATGATTGTGCCATTTTCAGTAGTCATTTATTGAACACTAAACTAATTTTTCCACAAACATCCAAATTAGAATTGTACTTTACACGATTTGTTGTCCCTTTCGAACAATATTATTTTTGTTTTGTATCGCATTACCAAGTGCGCCCTGTATTGTTGAAGAACAGCATTTATTCTTGCTGAGCGGAGACGAAGAACGAAGTATAACGTTTTTAAGGAAGTGTCGAACATGCGTGGCTTCACCCATATAGAGCGGCAAATGTTCCTGCAGCCGTCATGTCACTGTGTTCTGCCTGTTCTATACGTTTCGTCGTGAAGTGTTCGACACGGATACGTCTGTATACAGACGGTGACAGAAGGAAACACACCAAGCAGTCAGGCAGGCAGGCAAGCTGGCAGACAGGCTACAGGCACAGTACAACAGTCTGGCAGCATAGAGGTGTGTGGATACGCACGGAAGGAAGCCCCACCATCGCCAGCCGGTCGGTCGGTTCGGTTTGGTATTTGAGCGCACTGCAGCATTCGAAGCCAAACATTGAAAACTTAAAAGCGTTCTGGCCTTTCGGGGGAGGGGAGCCAAACTTCACGTGCAGATGTTGTACGTATACACGCTCACGGTCCCCTTTTTGTCTGATGTTACTTCTTCTGTTGCGATGTTAGTGGCAAACCTGTTCGATCACAGAAGAAGAAAAAACCCAGTTTGTCTTTGTGGGCGCCATTTTTATTCGATTGCCAAGAAGTGCACCAACAAACAAACGAAACACTCGTACAGCCCTGAGTCTGGCTCTGATCGATCGAGTGGTTTGCACCTTCGTCCTGCAAATATCATGGTAAAAGATCTTCACGGTAGGCAAAAACCGGCAGCGCAGAAGGCAGAAACTGTTTTCCAGCTGTTGCGGCCGCAAGCCGCGTTCGTTGCAACATTAGACGGTACTGGAGTAGACTTCACACGCTCACACAACATTGTAAATTTTCGAAAGCACATTGACTTCAAGATCAGATAATCGCCAATGGTGGGGCGGAAATTGATCTTACGTGCTCCATACAAATTCTAGAATTATTTCACAGCGCACCCGATTCTCAACGAAAGTGTTAGTTTAAAACACAGAATCTGTCAAAGCAAAAACCTGTGGAAAAATAAAAAAAAACTAATGTTCAAAAAAAAACCCGAATTAATCCACCTAGCGGCGTGACCTAGCCTTTCTACTGCCACAATAATCATTTAATTTCTCAGGAACATCTATATTTAACTAGACTGCATTTTTAAATATCCGTTCTGTATTCCTCAAAATCCTTATTTGCCAGTAAAATTCACAACGTATTGCGCACAATTATATTTTCTTTCCTTGGGTGTATTTCTGCACCCGTCATTTATGTTATTAATTAATTTATGTTAAGCGTCATTTATGTTACTTGATGAACACCTTATTTAGTTTAATAATTTTAACGTGATTTATAGAAACATAATGTAAACACAAAAGATAATTTTTGCGGACTTGAATGAATATATATAGAAAATTAGAAATTAACCCTCTAACGGGTGTACAGACGGCCTTAACTTTCGAGCTTCAGAGCCACATACGGAACTTGTTTTGAATTGACAATATGAAATATGTGTTCATAGCAGATTTTTTAATATTTTGATATTAATACCACGCGTTCATAAGTTAGCATCTTTGAAAAACAATAGTTAAGAAACATTATTAATATATTTCGCTTTTGAAGAAAAAGGGTATCTACAATAAAATAAAAGATCTTAAAATTTTACTATTAGTTTGCTTGGCTTCAATTTTGCAATATATCTGAATTAGAAAAAATAACTGAATAGAGCATTAGATATGAAAAAGAGAAATGGAACTATTTCTTAGCTGGCGCTTCTTCAGATAATTATTTTTGCATGAAAATCAAAACTTAAGCTTCTTTTGAATGTACTTTCATGAAAAGATAGTCATTAGCTTGTTCGCATCGTTTTTACAATGTATCCCATTAGAGGGTCAGGAAAACAAGATGAGATCAAAAAATAGTGCAAAAGCTGCGCCATAAACATGCTTGAGAATGGGAAATATGATCGATATGATTTCCAGTGCTTGTCAATTCGATTTATTTATTAAAATATGATGCAAATCGTACAAAATTACTACCGTACAATGTTTTCCTGCTATTTTTCATATAAAATTTATAAGCTCTAGTATCTATTGATTGGAAAGAGCATCTATAGATGCGCAAAAATTGTTTGAAATTTTTGTAAGTTTATTTGGAAAAATCAACTCACTAGTATTTTTAATCCTATACACCACTATACCTACATGCTTAAATTAACTACTTTTCTTCGCTTTTTGCTTTTCTTGTACAATTGTGAGTAACAGCAAGTGAAGAAAACGACAATTGAAATCTGAAATCAAAGAAAAGAAAAAAACTTTCCGATTGAATCCCACTACAGTGGGATTTCGAATTTGGCATGGTTCGATTTTGGCAACAAAAGTATCCGTTTTTGGCTACGCAAAATATTTTACTTCCAAAAGTATGCTTAAATATCAGTCAGTTTCCGCATTACTTTAAATGATGAAAAAATATTGCCCCAAGTGTGTTCATGAAAAAAAGTTTGCGGTTATAGAATGTTTCGAACAATAATATTTTTATTGACGTAGGACTACGTCTTATCGTAGGTCGCCAAAAACTAACTTGCACCGCACGGATAGCTCTTGGCGGATTTTGTGAAAAAGGTTGCAATCGTTGATTAATAACATTTAGTCAATTTCTAATGCATTTACATTCAATTTTGTCATATCACAAAGGGTCTCGATTTTGGCAACATAGGCGACATGCATTTGTTGCCAAATTCGAAATCCTACTGTATTTAATATTTATTTGTGACAGATACGTAGTTCGCCTACAACGTGCAGGCTTCATCAGTGTTTTATTTCGATGCGTATACGTATCTGTCGCGAATAAATATTAAATAGTGGAATTTACTCGGAAAAAGATTTTTCTTTTCATTAATTTCAGAGTTCGTATTTCACTTCCACTAAGAGGCTTCAAAAACTTCAGACAATTGACATGTTTCTCACTTTGCTTGAATTTCAATGCAAATTTCAAAATTGCAAATTGTCATCACATACACACATATACATACATACATACATACATACATACATACATACATACATACATACATACATACATACATACATACATACATACATACATACATCCATACATACATACATACATACATACATACATACATACATACATACATACATGCATACATACATACATACATACATACATACATACACACATACATCACACACATTGCATACAATCAACATTTGTTTTGATTTCACACGTTTTAACGGTTTAATATACGGCCTTTAAGTGTTAAAGTTTAAATAACTTTTGAATGAACCGTCCGATTTCAAATAACTCGGTTTCGTTTGATTGATCTCAGCAGTAATTTTCAAATAATAATAAAATGTGTGATGCTTTTCATTGAATTAATGCTTATATGTTACAAAAATATGTTTTAAATACTATTTTTTCACATTTCTTTATGCAACTTTCAAACTACAAGTCCAATCGTCATGAAATTTGGAAGTTAAGGGTTTGCAAGGCTCCTCTTTCATATGCAATCAATTTTGTTCAAATCGGTTAAGGGACCTATGAGATAATGAAGTCCCATATTTTTCGTATTTTTATACATAACTTTTGAACTAAAAGTCCGATCAGTAGGAAATTCAATAGCGACCTATGGGACACCTAGGCCTTTCATTTGACACTAAGAACATTAAAATCGGTGCAGCCATCTCCGAGAAAAGTGAGTGAGATTAAAAGCGTCACATACACACACACACACATACACACACACATACATACACACACACACAGAAAATGCTCAGTTTTCGAAACTGAGTCGAATGGTATATGACATTCGGCCCGCAGGACCTTCTTTCCATTTCCGGTTTTCCAAGTGATTTCTATACCTTTATACTATATATTTATATAGTAGAAAGGCAAAACTCGCTGTTAAAAATGTAAACAAAGCTGTGTGATAAGTTGGCTTGTTTTGTGTAATAAAACGCCAGCCGGCTGGCTGCTAACACATCACATAAAGCAGCCCCCGGCTACCCGAATCGGATAGTAGATTAACGGGCTGGAAATTTTAGTACCCAACATCACTGGGGAAAAACCATGTGAGCGTTAAACTGTTTGCCCTTTTCATAAACAAAGTTTGTGGAGTTGCACGGCGTAGGTCATCACAATATGATGCACAGGGTGTCGATTACCTGGAAAATCAGGGAAAACCTGGAAATGTCAGGGAAATTCGTTTCAACCTGGAAAAGTCAGGGAATGTCAGGGAATTTCATTTGAAATCAGGTATTTTTGACATGGGAAGAAAATGTACCGGAAAAGTTCAGACTCCGCAAAATAACATTTACTAAATATCTGGCACCTTTTCACTCAAGGCCTTCGCGTATACCTAAATCAAATAGAATACGAGACGTTATTTTTACTCACGTGCAATCAATCTGCTGTGTACAAATTTCATGAATGTGCGACTGACCTGCTTTAAACCTCAACAACGGTTGAACCGATTTGATTGATTCTGGTTTCAAAGAGAAGTGCTCACCACCTAATCGATCATTATCAATATATTATGGGTTCTTTGATATTAATTGGATATTTACTATAGATCAAAAACTGTGGATAGAAAATTTGCTTATTTTGTACAGAAAGTGGAATAAAAAGGCCACACCAGCAAATTTTTCTTCTGGATAATTCCAGACTTCCGGACCGAGATCGGACTGTAACTGGAACGAGGATTAATCAAATTGAACCAAAATCAGCCTTTGAAAGTTTGCTACGATGTTCAACCTGAATGGGCCAGAACCCGGACTTTAATTTTTATTCTTATGTCGATCATTAGTGAAAACCTACGCTTAATGCGTATTCGGATGAAAGACCATCTCAGCTTCAAAATTCTGATTTAGTCTAACAAATCAGTCATATCTTCGAAATTCGACTGCGATCAGAGGTTTGATACAGTCGCAAACCCTGAATATCAAAAGCTGGCTGAAAGTGGGTCAAATAAAATGTCGAAGACGGTCAGGTTCTAAATAATACGACGATGCTGCGATGTCAGTTGAGTCATTTGGCCTCAAAACAAGTGTTTCCTCAAATTTTGATAACAAATCGAAATATCTGCTCAGACAAATCGGACTTTGTGTCAGAAAATATCTTCGAATTATGTTCTAAGCTAAAGACCAACTTTTATGTTAATTGTTTTGCATAGTTGAATGTTTGAAGCGGATCTATACCCCTTCATTACATGTGATCTTACAGGCAAGACGGCTCATCCCACAACCCTTTGACAACCAGCTAAACCAGATAAACCAGCAGTCTATTGGATTTTTTCCGAAAAGATATCTTGCAATTTTTATTTAGCTTGATTCTTTAATTTCAATGTGCGTTAATTAAGTTCGAATCAATTTTAATATTGCACATAGAAATTTTGTATAAAAAGTTGAACTTGAATTAAAAAGGAAAATTGAATTCATTAGGAAATGATAATTCAAGAGTAAACAACCAATTAAGCCAAATAAACACTTTGATAAGTTAAATGAGGGAGATATTTTGGGTCTGGAATTTTTCGAAATACACCTGGAAAAACCTGGAAAAGTCAGGGAATTTTATTTTCGCTAGATAATCGACACCCTGGATGCAGTATGTACACATTCAGTGCTTCCCTGACTTTCTAACGCGTAAAATAAAAAGCTTCATAATTTAACGGGAAACTTTTCACTGGGTGTATTATTCATATTTACGTTCAAAAACGAAATCAAGTGCAGTATGTAAAGTCTAGAAAGTAGTCCATAAACTCAAACATTGAATAAACCAGACCAATTCGGATAGAATTACAAGCTTCGGACAAAAACATATTCCTTCGTTTTTTCTTTTTTCCAATGAACAATGCATATTAAAGTTTTAATCATCTTCCGTTTTACTTTATCGTTTTAATAATGTTCCATCCATCTTGGATGAAATAACTCGGAGTAAAACTGAACTTATTCAGCACCCCGAATGTCTGGCTGACGAACGATGGTCGATCTATTTGCACTCTTCTGGACCGCTCAGCGCGCTCGCTGGCAAAACGACTTTTTGGCGCAATTAATTCGTTTCGAACCATTTATTCCGGTTGCATTTAGTGCATGTGCATGCTTTTTTGTCACTGTGAAGGTGATGAATGGATTGGAAAAGGCCAACAGTTTCAAGATCAAAGGGTTTTTCTTTGGTTGTTTTTTCTTTTACTTTCTATCATGTGAAATTTGTAGAAAATATTCTAATAGGAATCGTAAATATAAGCTTCTAAAGAATAAATTTCAATTGGTATGTGTGTATAAAACCTGATGTTTATGTTTCTGGTTTTATAATTTGCCAATGCACAATCTTAAGACATGCGTTGTTCAAGCAACTGATTTAATCCTCCACACAAGCAATTTTTCTTTTAAAAATTATTTTCATATACCAACTTCATGGTTTCACAGCCGTATACTAACTGTCTCAAACTAACCTCGTATCAATCTAAATGCTAAGCGTTGTATAGCCACTAATCGCAACAGCGGTACGTGAAATATGAATGCAATAAAAGGTACATACTATAAAAAAGTCATGGGTGTAAACGCCTGTTGAGAACTTGACCCTACTTTATTGACAGACTTCGCAGCCGGTTATTAAAGTAAAGGACAATTACAGCGCAAGTGCAACGATCCTACTGACTCTACAGCAGCACCTCCCAGCCGAGATTCGAACATACGACGACTGGCTTGTTAGGCCAGCATCGTACCCCGGAGCTAACCATGAAGCGGGCGGGCGGGCAGTCCATGGAGTACGATACTGAATGTAATAATTTTTAGCTCTGCTTCCGTGTGGATTTTCAAGCTTCCCCAAACTAATCATTCACCGTATTCACATAACTTTAACAATTTCACTATTAAGGGGACATAAACGACTAAAATTTTTGAAGAAATTTTTATTTTTTTATTTCAGATTTTGATTCTGCAGTTTTTCTCGCTTATTTTGATACTAATTTTGTAATGATCCGACCACGAGAAGTGGTCGAAAAACGGTGCTACACATAAGTATTCCAGTGCGGTGTGGAACAACCTCAACGGAATAAAACTCCTCGCTCCTGTAAAAACAAGATTTTCAAACTTCATGTACCTTTTTCTGAGAAATGGTCGCCAGCGATGGGATGGACATGTCGTGAGAATGTCGGACGACAGCCCGGTTAAAAACGTTCTCAATAACGACCCCAGTGGAACGAGACGGCGGGGCGCGCAGCGAGCAAGACGGATCGATCACGTGGAAGGCGATCTGCGGACCCTACGCAGACTACGTGGCTGGCGAATTGCGGCCATGGACCGAGTGGAAGGAAGACGACTTCTTCGTACAGCAGAGAAAACCACGGCCTGGAGCTGATTAAGTAAAGTAAGTAAGTAACTCTAGTTGAACTGGACTTCGTGGCTAAGGCTACTGACCTACAACAAAGTAGGATCATGAATGTTTTTACTGCAAATTGGTCACTAACATCACAGATAATTTGCCGTTACGTGCCCTGGTGGAATGAAACACTCGGCTAACTTCATCGGGTTACAATTACAATGCATTTATTCAACAGTTCTTGTCCACTTGGTACGCTTACAAGGTATCCCTCACCAAGTACCAGGCAAAACTAGACAAGACCAAAGGAAAGTCCAGTCATGTTTTGCGAGAGAATCCACAGGCCAATAAAATACTGTCCTCAACGTTCATCGATTCAAATACTTAATCATTTCTTGGCGAATTCTCCATCCACATACACATCAACAAAACCACAGATGGCAACTGAATACGAAAGACCAAATTCCCTGATTTTTTCAGGTTTTTCTCGGTGTTTAATAAAGTTCTATGCTACATATTGCGATATAATTTTAACTGAAAATGTGTTTCGATCGTTGATATTTGAATTGTTTATCAATCTATGAGGTATTGAGAAAAATTTCCCCACCTACTCTATTTCCCTAGGCGAATTCTTCAATCACTTTCTCTTATTCTGCCGACCAGCAAATTACACTCCTCCCGTGAGTTCATCATCTGTTCCTTTTCCCGCGCAAGTTTATTCGCAAACTCAGGCGCAAGCGGGGTTTTAGTGCCCATTGCGGCTAGCTCTCCAACCCGCCGTGGTGCTTTTCCTGCCAGCCATGCGGAAATGTTCGTATGTTTAATTTGCGTTCTTCGAGCCATAAGTCATGCAAAAAAGCAGTTTAATTGAGCTAATTTTTAATTTCGCTTTACCAGTTTACCAGTGGTGGCTGTTCTACTTTCTGACCAACGCGGCTTATTTCACTTTGCATAGATTGATCGGGATTTACTCTTCCGGGTCCAAGATAGAGCCAAAAATCGTTACGTATAAAGTAGGGTCGCTGCACCCGCATTTCGTTTACAACTTGTTACAACAGTATGGCAAGTTTATGTACTGCCGTGAGTCAGTGGAATTTCTCCAACATTCTTCTCAAAAACCGAATTTCGCTGAGGTGCCACTGGCATTTACTTCGATGTTCTGCGAATTGTGTCACATGCCGCCAAATGTCCGTCCTGAAACTTCAATGTCATTCGATTCGACTTGACTAACGCCAAACGAAACGCGCAAAGTGAGTGCAAACTAAATTTGTTATATCACTTCACTTGCCTCGCAGAATAAGGCCCTTTGCAAAACACTGAGCTAATTATCGAGAACCCAATCTATCGCTTGTGTGCCGTACTTCTTTATCTATTTCTAAGTGTTCTTGACTACTCAATGAATCGATCATTGGGGTTGTTTGAAAACTTTCCAGGTTTTTCCAGGTAGTTGCCACCCTGCAGACCATTTCACGTTTAAGAATTAAAAGACAACTTTCATCCACAGGACGATCGCTTTTCACGCCGTGCCGTGCATAAAACCATTTGTGACAATGCACTAAAGAGCACTATTGCGATTATTAATGATTCGAAACTGATGACGTAGTTATAGTTGCATTGATGGGATTCCTGGTTTTGAGTCATTTCATTGCAGTCAAATTATTTCCAAGCCGAAAGAGATTGCGATTTTTATGAGATAATCACGTAAAACGGTGCATAAAAATAGTACATAAAGCCTCTACGTAATGAAAATGGATTGCTGGTTTCAAATTTCTTTACTTTAAAAGCAATTTCCATCATAAACCATGCCACTTTTTAAAACAGCTATTAGAAAACATGTTTTAAGTTAACAATTAGTTTTACAGCCATTCAGTTTGCCGTAAAAGTTGACTGTTTTGACGGGCATGGCTT
Source organism: Sabethes cyaneus (assembly GCF_943734655.1). NCBI lineage: Eukaryota > Metazoa > Arthropoda > Insecta > Diptera > Culicidae > Sabethes > Sabethes cyaneus. The sequence continues at coordinate 54,920,061 of NC_071355.1, forward strand.
TTTAGGCTGATTGTTCCAGCATCTGCCACATTGTGAAACTATTCAAATATTCAACAGGAAACGTCCTCTATTACGAGTGCAATTAATAGGCCTAACTACCACGTTGAAAGAAAGTTGAAATCGAAACTTTAAAAGCGAATAGTGAGAGTACCTATTGTAGGTTAGAAAATATGCGTAAGAAACAATTTGGTATAAATTGAAAAATTGGCACAAGTTTGGAATATGTCACAAACCTTAGATTTTGCACCGTTAATGCCGCAGTACCATGTATCGTAGGAGGCATATTGTATGGGAACCTTTTTACGGCGGCGACGGGACTTCCTAACAGCATTTTTATTTGCTTGTGGCGGTTGGTTCTCGTACAAATATACTCGTAATTCCGATATTCTTTTTATTTCTTTAATGTACGCACAATAATCATTGTAATTACGGTTTGCTATTATATAACGGTTGTCTATGATCAATTAATCGGGTATCACCGCTATCACGGATTTTTTTTTCCTTGTTGGGTACATTTTCCGCTGCGACCAGTTATTTGATCTATTGCGGCAGGCCCCTGTTTATTGTACGCACATCAGGGTATTATTAGTATGAGTGATTTCCACTTGCTGATCGACGGCATTGTCCCAATAAGGTATTATACAACGAATAAAGTTTATTGCCTTATTGGAAGAATTCATCGATACACCTGAGGGTTGTATTAAAGACATGTCAAAGAAAGTTTTTCTTTTATGAAGTACTGCCACGCAATTGCATAACAGATGTTCCACATTTTCACTTTCTAGGTTACAGAAGCGACACATGTCATCTTCTAATTTTTAAAGCTGTTTTAAGTGATATTTACTTGCACAGTGGTCTGTTACGAGGCCACAATAAGTACGTAAATCCTTTTTAGACAGGCTAAGAAGTTTCTGGGTTATTGTTTTATTAGGAGATATAAATTTCTTTGATTGTCGAACTGTCAAATTTTTTTTCCAGATATCATCTAGCATTGATTTTTCCCAGTTTTCTAATTCCATTATAATGGTACATTTTGAGGCCCCACAGAATGGTTCTGGTCCATTTATTGCATGTCTATAATTTCGCCGCAGACAAACTGTAGCCCATTCAATAATTACCGGTATTTCTGCTTGAAAAAGTCGGCCATTGGCCCATGGATATTGATATGTCAACTCCGGGGCCCATTACACCAACTCCAACTTTGTTATTTAGTTTAAAACCGTCAGTGTAGAAGATTATCGATCCTGGTTGAATATTGGGCCCACCTGATTCCCACTCCGTTCGACTTGTTACTGTGTTTCTGTTCAAAGTTATATTGCCTATCCATCCAGTCCTGATGCGTTAATATGGGATTAGTTTTAAAATCTTTTAAGATACTGAGATCACGGATTCTTACCAATTACGCTGTTCTGTACAGTGTACTAAAATCGAATATTATGGTGTATTGAAGTGCTGCTAATGCTGCTAAATGGTAAGTTGTCATTTGACTATAGTATTTTCTGACCCAATAAAAAAATTCTCACCACTTTAACGACTGTAAACAAGGTTATCATTATCGGTTTGGTTTCTAGAGGGGCATACTCGTGGCATGCTCAAGTCACAACCGCCTAATATTCTGTAGATGTTTCGTATATATACTGTTTAGTATGATAATTAATTCAACAAAACGTTTATATCGCTTTAAACCTCGTTAAGAAAGAATTTACAAATACAAACAACTGCATGATCGTGCAGATAAGATAAATGATTTTTCTATTCACTATCCACTAACTGAAGCTGGCACTATTTTGTTTTGGATGTGTCTCGCTGTTTAACTCAAGTTGGACCATAATACTTATCAATTCATATCACTGTGAAAGCGTCTGTCTCCATTGGAAGAACTTAGTTTTTGAATATATTAAAAAGTTATGTCCGTTTGTTGTTCTGCCTGCTGAACTACACATCCGGACCATTCAGATCGACACTTTCGATCTACGTTAATGTGTGTAATTTACGTTATCATTTCCATCGACCGTTCGTTGCAAGCGAATATACCTCTAGTAAAAGGTAAATCCAAGACGCTTCAGCGTTATAGGATGCCATACATTCGCATATAGTAAAAATAGAAGGGTATGTCTCCGGACAGAAAGGTAGCTTGGCGTAGGACTACTAGCGTATATAACTCCCCTTAATATTGATACTACGGACCTTTTTTATAGATTTCGTATAAGACACATTCCAGCGTTACGGGACACTATCCCTACTATGCAGATCGGTTCCTGTTTCATTAAATCCCGGGTATTCTAGTGGAAAATGAAATACTTTTCTAACAACTATTTTACACGGTATTTGCCAAAAAATTGGTACAACAGGAGGCGATTCACAGGGTAACAATGGGTGCTAATTGTGTCCCGTAACGCTGGAATGTGTCATCAGGAGGATATCAAATTTGAACATTATTAGGACAAGGGAAATTTGAGACAAGGAACTTTTGTTATTTTTTCTGACACACTTCCCTAACACAGACATCAAATTGGTCTAGGTTTATTTGCAGTCGCAAGAAATTTTGTTGGGATGGGGAATGTTACTCTCTCTCTGGTGTACTTCCCAAGGAAGGACATCAAATTGGTCTATTGTGTTACCTGACTTACAACGAATAGTGCAAAAAGATATTTTTTGAAAGCATTCGAACAAACGCGATCCCGCGAAAATAACGTATATTCGTTGTGAGTCAGGTAAGACAGTAGGTTTAATCGCGAATTTAGTTGAGACGATTGTCACTTTTTCTGGCGTACTTCCCAAGCAAAGACATCAAATTGGTCTAGGTTTAATCGTCGTAAAAAATCTTCGACCTGCTGGGACAGGGAGAGTGTCACTTTTTTAAAGGAAAGTAATCGTGATTGAATAAGAAATACTTGATAGAAATCTCAGAATTTCTACATCTATTATAAGTCGATCGGTATCTAAACCATGAACATTTATTCATAATTGGCAGAGCTATTAACGTTTGAAATCTAAATTTTGGAATGACACCCAGCGGTAAGAGGTAGTCCTGCATCAAAAATAGCTACCAATGGTGTCCCGTGACACCGTGAGTGTGTCTTAAGCCAAAAACTTTTCTGTTGCTCGTCAAGTTTCGTTTCGAGTCATCTCAATAGGGAACAGTTCACGAAGTAACACAAAAAACTGGAAATGATTGGGCAGAAAAATACCAAAATGTATCAGTAATAAGTTTACGTAATATTTTTTCGTACTGTGAACCCCCGCTGGTATGACTTTCTTATTCATAACATTCTTATTTTGAGCTCAAAAAGCACATTCATAGGGTGCGCACCATGAGCGTATGTGAAAATGAAGAGTTCCCAAATATTCAGTTTGAAAATGAACTCGCCTAATCTGATCCAGGTGTCAGTCATATTAGTAGAGGTTCACGGTACGTTAACGTACGCAATTTCTCAAAAATCAATACTATTGAAACAAATCAATAAGCATACCGATGAGCTAAACTAAGAAAGAAAACTAACATAGCACATAGAATGTATAATGCATCATGATTCATTCGAAACTACTGTCATATTTTACTGTGCTCGTGTTGCCAAAGCAAGTTGTTTTACCATTCTTCAAATTCAACGTAAATATACCGTAAATATTGACTGCAATGAATATAAAATCGCTTTCATAGCATCCGGAACGATGAGAGCATTGAATTTGCTCTGTTATTCACCCGAAGTGTCCGCTATAAAACAACAAGGCTACGTAGCTACTACCCATAAAATAGTAGAAACATGAATGGTTCCATGTTCCAACACAAACCGTCAACCTGATTATAAAACTGTATTGAACCTACTGTACAGTGAATTTGCATAATAATTCAAAGCACGCTACATCTCTCCTTTCTGCAACAGCAATTTGCTAAAATTCTAGAAAAAAAACAACAATAATTGCAGCAAACCTACAGTTATAACCAGACTACACACTTCTACAACAACTGACAACCGTCGTCGGGCCACGGCTCGAATCAGAAATGATCATAACCATAAAGGTAGCAGCAACAGTAGCACTATAATGGATTCCGCTTGTCTCAGCGAAACAAACGTTCGATGGTTTTTAGCCAGCGCAAAAATAGGAAAACGAACATTTCATATTTCTGGTCGAGCGAAATGTAATATATAACAGACTAGAGTTTGAAAATAGAGCCAAAATTTCCCATTGCCATCATGAAGGAGGAATTTCAAACATCACCATTATGTTATAGCCGTACAGATATAGCCGTATAGAAGATCAGATGTAGATGTATAGAGAAACTTGAAATAAAAGGTACAGGAAGAAACCCTCAGTGAGCCCGATGTCTACGTGCACATCTACCGTCCGTCTGCCGAATAAGAACAAAATTTCCATCGGTTTCCTCTTTGTCCGTATTTCTGGACTTTGATTTGTTTCATTCACCTGTTACAGTACACCTACCCCAACCAAAGTCAGAGAACGTGAATGCAGGTAAATTATGGATAACAAGTGGAAATAATTAGGCCTATTCTCGGAAAAAAGAACCACATTGAAACTTTAAATTTGCGAATAGCACTAAGTGAGAGTTATTAATTGATAGGTTAGGAAATAGGTAAGCAAAAATTTGGAATAAACAGAACAATGCGTTTGCAAATTTGGAATATGTCACAAACCTTAGATTTTGCACTGGGACTGCAGCAGCACCCTGTATCGGTGGAGGCACACTGTATGGGAACATTTTTGCGGCGGCGACGGGACTTTCAAACAGCATTTTTTCTTATTTGGCTAAGATGTTGTGGTTGGTTTTCGTACAAAGATTACTGCCGATTTACTAGGTTTTGTTTTGATTTTTTTTTTGGTGTAGTATATATAAACTGGTTGCCAGATTTTTCACTACTGTATATGCTTGACTTTCACACTACTTGCAGTTTTCAAACACTACGAAAACACTAAACGATCTCTGGTAGTATAGGTAATATACTCGCTAGTTAGGTTCTGCCGTATCGGATTGCTAGATGGTAGTAAAAAAGAAAAAAAATACACAAAATAATAACATAAACTAGAAATCAACTTCTATGTAGGTAGATTAATCTTAATTGAAGTTTTGCAATCATAGATAATTATTAGTGGTTCTGAGAGAGGAAGAATGTTTACTCATTGTAATTAAACACACTAACACTAAGGCATACAGGCTAATGCTAAGAGACAAAGATTGTCGGAGAGTACGAAAAACGGAGCAGTCTAAGTAATGGCTGTAAAGTAATGGGAAAAATAAATAATTCAGTGGTCAGATATTAGCAAGGGGCCGTACTCAGCTAGAGACGCCGCGTAAATAGAATTACACTAATAAAGTTTTCATATTTACACAAACACAAGCTACATTCGTTTGTAGCAATATACAATATATAATAGCTAAATTGAGTTAATTACAAAAATCAAGAAGACAAGCTGCCAAATTTTACACTTAATACCAGCCCTTTGGCTCTTGTGCTTCGCTGCTACAAATCGCACAGTCTATCCAGAGTTAATAGCAATTTATATGTATATGTTTCTACTCGGGCTTAGAGCGTGCACAAGTGGTTGGTCTACATTGCAAGGAACGAATCTCGATGTAATCTAGCTTGTTCGATGATTACATATACGTCAGTTCGTAGATCGACGGCTGCACGAAGCAGAACCAGATGAAAAAATCACGCTTGAAAACAAAAGGCGGTATTGAGATTTTCTTCCCACTGTTTACAATTAATGCATTAATCATTTGCTGCTTCAAAAGAGAGCTAGTTTCGCCGTTCTTGTTACAGATTTTCCTCCAACACGGTAGGCAGACGGTAACACTACTTCGCGCTAATTTAATTTTCTGCTTGAAAATGATTAATCGAAGGGTAAGTTTGGCTTTACCGATGCCATATAGAATGCCGCACGCACGCCTGAAAGGTTAATGGAGGCACCCTCTTACATCGTGCAGCTGACGCTCGGTTTAAAATTTCGCCATAGGTTTTAACCTAGAGAGCTGAAATCTAACCGCACCAGATACCGTCCTGTTAATTAACGTTTCTCTCATCCGGCAAAGTTACGACATTGAAAACCGCCACCTAAACCAAACCACACATAAATGCAAACACAGTGTGCCCGGTGTGTGCACTAGAGGAGTTCGTGATGTGGCGTAAATTATTTTTTGTATGATGCTATTTGAAATTAAAATATGTTGACGATGGCATCTCATTAGAGCAACCATAGTTTGAAATGTTTTGCTCAACTTCATGTATCTAACAAATTTCACATCCAGATTTGTTTTCCTCGAATCATTAAAGTTGCACTGTAATTCAATTTGGCTGTTCAGTTCAGACGGAAACTAAACATCCCAGGAAAGCACTCGCAGGGGAAAATAAGGCCTAAGTAGTTGTGGATAAAACTATCGGTCGTCGTCGTCGTCGTTCGCAGAATCAGCTTCCAAGCACCAAGAGGCAAATGTAAAACAGAATAGTTTACATAAAATTCATTACCCTGCTTCCCACTTTTCCAAGCAATGCGCGTTCGCGTTGGAACTGTGTGAGGAACTGGAAAACCCGAAGGGTGCAGCGGAAAAAGGCTTATGTTTAAGAATAAAATATTCGACTTGTAGGCGTTGGTAGTAAGTATACAAGTAGAGGTACCTTGCACAGAACGTCGTGATGTAGTGTTAAGTATTTATACTGAAAGCAGTTGAACGTCGTTTACGATAAGAGTGATTGTGTTGTGTACCAGTGAAATCACCAGTTAAGAATTGTGTCCTGTCCCAATGTCACTACACCACAAATCATTAAAAATTCAATACCACCTGTTGAGAATCTTCAATATACCTGACCCTTTTTGCATTTCTCAAGGAAAGAGAACTAAACTTGGTTTTGTGAAAAGTTAGTTCGTTCCATAGTTTATAGCAAAAACCAAAAATTTACAAATCCAGTTTTATAAAATTTTTGGAAGAAATATAGCTCTCAATTTTGGATATGCGCCTAAAAAGGTTGAAATTTGGGTGAGGATTTTTCCAGAGGTTCCAGAAATACTTTGGTAGCTGGGATGTTTCAAAAATTGAACACTCCATTCGGCATTGTGCTGCCGCGAAAGGAGCCTACACGGCGATGCCCGCTTCTGGAGTCCTACGTCAAAACAAGTAAATAAATAAATGGGATAAAATTCCCAGCCCCGCAATTTTGGAAACCAAAAGCAATAAGTTATCCGTCTTAAACACATGAATGTAATCTTGGTTATCCTCGGGTCCAATTTTTCCTTTAGTGGTCTGGAGCTGTGAGCCTGTCTTCGGGGTACATGAGGAATCAGACCTCCTGACAGTGAAAAACTCTTAGCTACGATCCTACTATACGGAAGTCTGTGTAGAAATTCAAATACGTCATACCCTGCAGTACTACTTCTTTCACTGACCTTTTGTTGGGGTGAAACAATCACCAGTGGAAAACCCCATTAAAAGAAAGTAAAATAATATTGTCAATTGCAAGGAAAATTGTACCATCCAAAGTGCGATATCGCTCATTAAAGTGCTATTTTTCATCAAATCGTTTCGATCTCTTCGGCGCACTTATTGCTTGGAATATGTATAACGAAAAAGTGCGCCGAAGATACCGAAACGATTTAATGCAAAATATCACTTTTATGAGCGATAACGCACTTTGGATGGTACAATTTTCCTTGCAATCAGCAATAAATAAATATTCTTTCACTGAGTCATGACGGTATATTTACCGAACTGATAGACAAACAATAAATACCTATCATTCCAGTATTAAACAATATTGTTATTCGGAAAGTACATGTTTTCAAAATATATCGTCAAGATTGATTACCCGAGCAGTTCCTTTTTAGGATTTCTTCTCTGAAAGTAGGTTATAATGAGCTATAGAAAGCGTAGTGTTAATGAGTGCTTTGACAATTGGACATTTCAGATGTGCGCAATCGCTCGTAAAACTTCGATTTTAAACTGTACAGTCTTTGTGTTTTCCGCGCACTTGTTCGTCATAATGCAAAGAAAGAATAAGACAATTCAACGTGAAATGGCATTTTTACCAGCGCTTTCACACTTTTAAGTCGCCCTGATGAGTGCCGCAATGCGCTATACTTAGACGTTAGCTTTTCCAAGATCTATTACATTCGAGCGGCCCTTAGTAAAAATATATTACCGCCAATCAAAAATGTTTTCGCTTCTCTAACAATAGCGTTTTAGTATTTAATATACTAACTAGGTTCTGGTTCTGACAATGCCGGTAGTCTTTCCAATAGAGAGAATGATAGAACAAACTTATGACCCCAAAGGTGTTTTGTAGTATCCATAGAGCGGGACAAGACGTGAAGGAAGAAAAAGAGAGGGTCACTGAAGTAACACTTACATATCAGTTTCGTAGTTCGTTACCCTTTACCAAACTAAAGTGATCCGCAGATTGAAGCAGATTATAATGGGAGCGTGCAGGCGGAAGACCATGATAGCGGAGGAAGTGACCATATTGGTGTAGCAAGCAACAAAGCTGTGCCTCCCCCATCGATAAGGAAAGTTAAAGAAGCCATCCAGCGGCTGAAGAACAACAAAACAGCGAGAAAGGATGGCATTGGAGCGGAACTTATTAAAATGGGCCCGGACAAATTGGCCGGTTGTCTGCATCAATTGATTGTCAAGATTTGAAAAACGGAACGACTACCGGAGGAGTGGAAAGACGGGGTTATCTGCCCTATCGATAAGAAAGGCGATAAGCTGAATTGTGAGAACTACCGAGCGATCACTGTCCTGAATCCGCCTGCAAAGTGCTGTCCCAAGTCATATTCCATCGACTATCGCCAATAACCAATAGATTTGTGGGAAGTCAGGCCAGCTTCATGTAGGGTCGTTCTACAACGGACCAAATCTTCACCCTGCGGTAGATCCCCCAGAAGCGCTACGAATTCCGAGTCCCCACGCATCACCTGTTCATCGATTACAAAGCCGCATGTGATAGTATAAACCGACAAGAGCAATGGAAAATCCGGGTAAGCTTACTAAACTTGTCATGGCTACAATGGATGGGATCCAGTGCTGTGTGAGAATCTCGACTGGATTGTCGAACCCCTTCTAATCTCGCAGGGGACTCCGACAAGGAGATGGTCTTTCCTGCCTGCTATTCAACATTGAGCTTGAAGGTGTTATAAGACCAGCGGCGATCGAAATGCGGGGCACGATTTCCAATAAATCCAGTCAATTTATCTGCTTTGATGACGACATGGATGCTGTCGGCAGAACATTTGGGAGGTGGAAGATCAATACACCAGACTAAAACGCGAAGCAGAGAAGATTGGTTTGAAGATAAATACGTCTAAAACAAAGTATATGCTGGCGGGCAGGACCGAGTGCGACAGGGCCCACTTCAGCAATACCGTGGTAATATCGACGGGGATAAGTCTACGAGTTCGTATACCTTGGTTCACTGGCAACAGAGGACAACACCAGCCGTGAGATTAAAAGGCGTATTATCAACGGAAGTCGGGCCTACTACAGACTCTACAAACACTTGCGGTCGAATAATCTGAGACCCCGTACAAAGTGCACACGGTACAAACCGCTAATTAGATCGGTTTTCCTCTACGGGCATGAAACGTGGACACTGCCAGAAGAGGACCCACGAGCAATTCGAGTTTTTGAACGGTGGGTGCTAAGAACCCTAAGAATTATTACTTTAGCGGCGTGCCAGAGAACGGTATATGGAGGTGAAGTATGAACCACGAGCTCACGCGTCTCTACGACGAACACAGTATTCAGAAAGTGGTTACATTGGGCAGGACATGTTGCTAGAATGTCGGACAACTATCCTGCAAAAATAGTTTTCGCATCGAATCCGGTAGGAACAAGACGAAGAGGGGCACAGCGAGCGAGGTGGCAAGCCCAGGTGGAGCGAGATCTGGCGAGCACTGGGTGCCCGCGGTACTGGAGACCTGTTGCCATGGACCGAAATAGATGGAGAAATTATACTGCGCAGGCCTTGCCCTAAAACGTTAGACCAATTAAGGGGGAGAATGGGAGCCAATTACAACCGGATTGAAACCCAACCTTTACCTTAGGTCCCATGCTTCGCTATCGCGTAATCCTTGAATCGCAGAGAACTGGTAAAAGATAATTTCTGTAATCTTTATACATATAAGCGTGCTCTGAAACGTCTTTCAAACTCCACTATCGCTTACAGAGCTGAGATACTTTGAGACATAAATTGTGCCTCGACCCGTCGGGTATAAAATGGGGAAGGCAACTTGGGTAAAGCACCCAACATAGCTCTAGCATCTTTGGCCAATCGCAGCCTGGCTTCTAATCTAAATGCCATTAGGTCCTTCCTCGAGCGTCCGGAGTATCACTTAACCTTTATTAGCAAAGATACTCCCAATGACTGTAGCCTCCTGGATGGCCTCGAGGTGTGATGCTGGCCTAATAAGCCAGTTGTCGTATGTTTGAATCTCGACTGGGAGAGACTGTTAGAGTCAATAGGATCGTAGCAACTGGCCCTGCAATTGTTCTGTACTGTTACAGTTGGCTGCAAAGTCTATCGTATAAAAACAGAAGATCAAGTTTCGATAACGGAATATATAGCATCTAGGCTTTGCTTTGCTTACTCCCAACGACTGTAAATAAATCATTTATCTATATGGGAAGCATTTGGTACGGGAGGTCCACGCTTTCTTCCTTCCCTTTGGTTTTAAGAAATTTAATGGAATTGCCTCTGGTTTCACTTGATTCCTTGGAATTCTCTCTGCGTTACATGCTGCGCAGTTGACCTGACCGTTGACAAGAAAAATAATTGATACAAGTAATCGTCATTTTCCAGGATGCTTTCAGGAATTGGCAGCGTTAATGTGAGATTTAATTAGATTAGATAAATTGTGCCTCGTCCCCGTCAACTGTAGTCAACCACCGCGCGAGAAGCTTTTAACCGTCCAGTTAGCTTCGAGGTACCATGTCGGTCTAACAAGCCAGTCGTTGTATATTCGAATCCCGGCTGGGTGGTGCTGCCAGAGCCAGTAGAATCGTAATTGTTTTGCACTCTAATAACCGTCTGTCAATGAAGAAAGGTCGTCTTAAAGACTTTTATAACCCAAGAGTTTGCCTTCGAACGAGAAGTTTAATTTAACTGGTTTTCTAACTGGGACAACATAACAGAGCATACCTAATTTCATTATAAATCAAGACAAAAAAAAACATGAGGTTGAGTCTATTCCATACTTCCATAGGTACGGAAAGAAGCTTTTAAGATTCGTACAGAATGTGTCGCTTATAGAACCAGGATTCTTATATGAGAGTTCGGAAGTTGAATCCCCGGGATACCTATAACTCGGTAAAGGAATCGCCTCCACTATATGAAACAGGGATCCAAGGGGATACAAATGCCATAAGATTTGAGAACGTGCAACCTTTGAAAAATTCTGTGTTTTGTTATATTGTTTATTTACAAGTGCAACGTCAAAAACTGAACATGTTAACAGCGGCCTCATTGGTTCGCGAATGATTTAATAATATTTAAGTTAACATAAAATATAATTATTTCCACGTTACCTGTCAGAAAATATTAATTTAATGATATGACATTACCTAAAAAATGTAGATTTAGCAAGGCATAATGTAACAAAGTCAGCTGCTTGAATTGATTCAAAACCTAATTCAAAAACAAACATCAAAAGAATCACATCGTCGATAAAATGTACCTCAACTCGATGTGAAACTGAATAAAAACAAACACTTTTAATCATGTTTAATGCTCTCTCCTGCTGTAACAACATCAACTGACGTAGTTTTCTCCCTCGTTCTCAAAAACTGTGCTTCATGTGTTCGTTCGCTCACAATATTATCCCGCGGGATTCGCGTCCTTTGCGATGAAACAGAGACGCACACTGCGGTATATGTGTGCGTTGAGTTTTCTGATGTGGAATTCGTCGCACATCTGGCTTACACCAGGCAAGCAAAGCAACATAAGTCTAATCCTCTTCATGCTGCTTCATGGCGTGTGCATGTGGTTGTGCGTGCGGCTTCTCGCAGCTGCCTCGCTGAACGACAATGATGCCAGTTGACGGAAAAAATAATCTAAATCTAAATTGTTTATAATTTTAAAAACTCAAACTGATTTGGTTTTTTTATCTCAATATATGAAAATTAAATAATAAGAATTAAGAAGTGTCTTCAACAATACAAGATATAATGTCAATTTTAAGTTCTATTCAAGCCACGTTAATCGTCTTCGTGAGCTACAAAGTGTTTGCATCTAGAATGTAATACTTCACCCATACCCGACATGATCAACATTAGAATGCGGTTATACACATGCATGAGACAAAAACGTTTTCTCGCTTTCATATGTTTTGAGCTAGAATGTTCAAAATATTTCAAGCGCAAAAACTATATAGAAGAAACACAACGAAAGTGTGCCTTTTGATATATTTTACCGACCCATTTAACGTATGTATACAGGTAAAAATAGTAGTATATTCACATGAAGATAATAATATTTATAAAGCTTAATTTAAATTGTATACAATTCATTTGAAAGTGAGTGTTGCTAATTTTTTCATCGCTTAACACGAATTCAGCAATAGAAATTTAACAATCAAATGAACCATTTTATTTTAGTTTAAACTTAAACCTTACGAGCGAACATGTGTGCTACCTAGGTTTATTGCAATATTTGAACCGAGTGGTTGCTTCAAATTTCTACCAAACTGATAGGTAGAACCCGTAGACAGATAATTTACAATTCTGTTCAGAATGCTTGACTTGACTATGCCGCTAATTTTGAACTGTAAATACCGACAATTTCACACTTTATATAGGGTGACCGCGGTGTCCAATGTACTTGTTAATTAGAAGAACAATAATCGAAGTAGAGTTATTCCATTCACAAATTTACACTTTTACAAACAATATCATTCGCTGCAGGCAGGCAGCACTGTTTTTTAGCAGTTATAGCAGCATACAGCCGTAGCAGGCCAAAATGAGAATAGTAGGAGGCGACGACCACCGATTGGAGAAAAAAAGGCAAAGAACAGGAAAAACTACCAACCAACCAGTTATGAAAGAAGCTATACAATAAATTCTTGCGGGAAGAAAAAAAATCAATTCGCCAACCATTTTTCGATATTTGAAAATGATGTTTCGTTTGACTGCTCTCGTTTTCGTAGCTCTCCGATAAAATAGCTCGGTGTTCTAAGATGTCTAATTATCCTTGTATCATTAAAAGTACGTGGTTGAGTATAAAAAAATGAAAATCACGAACCAATTTCAGCTTGATAATTAATCCACAACGTTGTTCTGAAACAAATTATTTTTTCTTCCTTCTGACCGTTTTGCGTTCACTTTCTTGCGTTTATTCTGCTTCCAGGCAACCAATTAACACAAAGGGAAAATATATCAAACTGTTACAATTCACTGTAGTTTTTTTTTTCGCACAACCGGAACGGAACAGATCTTCTTAAACAAAACTGAGAACACAGAAACTTACGCCTTCTCACTTTGTTCTCAATTCCTCCAAGAATTTTTACTTCCAGAACTTCTTTTGTATTCACTTCACCGTGCGCCGCTGTTGTAGGTTCTAACAAACTGCACAACAAAGTATATAAAATGGGAAAAACAGGCTCCTGTGTACACGAGAGATACACACAACACAATAATGAAGTGTAGAAGAAACGGTGACGGCGGACGAAGACAACGACGGCGACAACGAACAACGGAAAAAACACATTCGATCTTCTCGAGTGGACGCGACGTTCTGATCTGGCCTGGCGAAACTGCAAAGCTCAAGCACACACCGAATGACTGGACGGCGATACGGAGAATATCGCCAGCATAAACATAGCCATCAATATTACCAAACCAAGCTGGCTCTCTCACTTTTTTGTTCAGCCAAACGGTGCGGTGCGGATGTACGCGGTGTCGGTAGTGAGAATTCTATGTTCTCTACCTAGCGCGTTTTGTTTGCATCCCTTTCAGAGGTTTATTTAGTGTGCGTGAAAACTTTCCGCTTCGGCTGGTAGTCGTAGTAGTAAAAAGGCGCATTTCGCGATATTTCATTCAAGATGTTGTGTTGCTGAGGTAGCGGTGTGCCTGTGCGATAATAAGAAAAAAAATCCGCAGCTCCATGAACGTGCCGAAACAAAACTTGCGATCAAGGGGTTTCCAACAGCAATGATTACTACGCACCTTCTTAAAAAGTTACCTTTGATTGCTTTACTGATCACCTCTGATTACCATTAATTTTTGGTAATCAATCTCTTGTGATTACTAAAAGTTAATCGTTATCCAGCTTTTTACGAGCCATAATGGTGGACCTGTGCGTAATATTTGAACAGTATTTTTGACATTTCCCTAATACATCGCACGATTTCTTTTCGTACATTAAGCGGGGTACGCTGCTGAAAAGTAATGGGTAAAAAGATAGGACAAGAAATGCTCAAGAAATCGATTTCGTTTACGATTTCTTTAGCAGTACGCACTTCATAAGAAATATTATTTCACGTTCAGATGGCGCAGTTTTACATGCAGGTGAATTAAAACGTCACTTTTCCGTACGGAATAATATCCGGCGCAATTATTACCACAAGAAAAAATGACAGGTGGTTGCTTGCATTGGAGTTGTCAAAATTTCTTCGGTAAATAGCAAGATTTTTTCTTGAGCTGTTTTCAGCAGCGTACCCCGCTTTACTTTAGTTTTACCGTGAACACGCGGAAAGAAAACGTGCGATGTATTAGGGAAATGTCAAAAATACCGTTCAAACATTGTTCGTAATATTTCCGCCATTCTGACTCGTAAAAAGCTGGATTGCCAATGATTACTATCCAACCTTTTACGAGCCATAATGGCGGACATGTTCGTAATATTTGAATAGCATTTTTGTCATTTCCCTAATACATCGCACGTTTTCTTTCCGTGCGTTCACGGTAAAACTAACGGAATGTACGGAAAGAAAACGTGCGATGTATTAGGGAAATGTCAAAAATGCTGTTCAAATATTACGAACACGTCCACCATTATCCAGCTTTCCACGAGCGATAATGGCGGTGATTGAGCACAAGTGGGCACAATCTTTTGACATTCATTGGAGGAGCGTCGAGTTCACCCTGACGGAGTTACTATGGAAACATCCATGATTGTTTGTTGTTCGACTGTAAAAATGTAAACATCGTTAAGTTTTGCAGATCAGCGGAAGAGGAACATAATTGAACGGAAGCAAACGTTTGTGGTTTGTGGCCATAATTTCCTGAAAGCACCGGCTCAAAAAATCCCCTTTAGTATTGTGCGAATTGAATACTCGCGTGCACTCAGACAAACATTAACTTTATATTGGTCGAGCCGTAGTCAAGTTGGCCAGCGTCTCGGTCTGATAAGAAACTTTCCGTTGCGCATTTGGACGTTATTCCCGAAGTATGCGCAAACTACGAAGCCACAATCCATAAAACTTCTTATCTGTTCAATTATTCATCGTACACGAAAAGGTGGAAAATTAGCAATAAGTTTTGCTTCATGTGCGAAAACTAAACAATGTTTATATTTTTACACTTGAACAACAAACAATCATGGATGTTCCCATAGTAACTCCTTCAGGGCGAACCTGATGCTCCTCCAATGAATGTCGATAGATTGTGCCCACTTGTGCTCAATATCCGCCATTATC
The DNA here is from genome assembly GCF_943734655.1 of Sabethes cyaneus. Taxonomy (NCBI): domain Eukaryota; kingdom Metazoa; phylum Arthropoda; class Insecta; order Diptera; family Culicidae; genus Sabethes; species Sabethes cyaneus. The sequence goes on from NC_071355.1 coordinate 54,935,703, forward strand.
GTTCGTGGAAAGCTGGATGGCTCGTAAAAAGCAAGAAATATTTATTAGAAAGGTACTATCGACTTGACCCTGCATTAGTATTGTTGTCCATTGTGACGTATGAAAGTTCAAGCACAGAGAACAGACTACCAGGTAATTGACAAAAAGTGTGTAAAAGGTTTTTATGTAATCTGCGAGTAATCCTTCAATAGAGCACCCCTCGAGCAGTAAGTGGCAAACTAAATCTTGATGTCCCTGCCATCGCTGCTATGTAACTCCAGCACAAAGAAATATTGATAAAGGTACATGAATATTTTTTAATGCGTTTGGCAAACTATTTCTGGAGGGCGCTGCCGACAGATTTTACACACAAAAAATCGATTACTTCCTTCGAGCTTGTTAATCTGTTCTCTGTGGTTCAAGTTTCCTGATACTTATATCCAGCTTTTTACGAGCCATAATGGCGGACGTGTTCGTAATATTTGACAGCATTTTTGACATTTCCCTAGTACATCGCACGTTTTCTTTCCGCGCGTTTACGGCAAAACTAAAGGAATGTACGGAAAAAAACGTGCGATGTATTAGGCAAATGTCAAAAATGCTGTTCAAATATTACGAACACGTCCGCCATTATGGCTTTAGTTTGTGGTTGTACGCTTAACAACTTGGCAAGGACGGTTGTTGGCAGGGCGGTAGCAACAATTCTGACGATCTATTTCCCAATATTCGAAGATTCTGCGTTAAAACTTTAGATTTCGCGGACGTTTGCGATAGTTTTTTTTTAGTAAATATCGCTGGAACCGCGTATCACGGGTTATCAGTTTTGATGGTAGGAATTGCTAAAAGAAAACAAAATGTAGTGTTCCTAAAACGAATACCGTGGACCCCCGTTCGTTTGACCGTTTTTAATCTGAACACTTTTTAATTTGAACCCCGTTGGTTTGCAAATTAAAAATGGTTCAACCACAGATAACAGACATCCAAGCTAGAACAAAAAGCTTCGTAAACCGTGTGTAAAATGACTCTAGCGACATCTAACTGCTTATTGCCACTTGCATTCTCTTAAGTGATTGAAGCGCCCGCTTGCGATACCTGCAGCTGGTGTTGGGCAGAGCTGCCAGATATCCCGCTTTTTTCAGCTTACCACATATTGTACACATATATTATAAATACGGCATGGTTAAAAGATATGTTTATATTAGAAATCAATATAATTCCAAATAGATGAAACAGAATGCACAAAATCATTGTTTCCGTGATTCGGCGTTAAAATTCGATAAAGAATAATTCTTTTAAAAAATATCTGGCAGCTCTGCAAAGTGTTGCTGATATTTTGAGGTTTGTTCATGACAAAAAAGGAAGGAAATATTTTTTCCTTTTGTTTATCTTCCCGTTTAAGATTTCGTGCAAGTGCGAGCAGGCTCTTCCGCGAAACTAAAAAAGGATGTTCATTTCTTTTCGCACTCACACGAAATCTCGTTGTGGATTGGCAATGCGTGCGTGATGTCAAAAGTAAAATATTTCCTTCTGTTTTTTTTTCTCGCTAAAAAGCTAAACATCGATGATTCGCGGTTTTGCTGATATTGTTCAGGCGTGAGAAAAAAAGAGGGAAGTATATTTTTTATTTTTTCGTTACTCACACGTTGACAGTTCGTTACGAGGTTTCCTGTAAGTGCGAGCAGCCACGAAATCTCTTTTACTGCTTTCAACGCGAATTCGTGACTACAAAAGTGAATGAAATTTTCAAGCCTGTTCGCACTTACACGAAAACCCATGCCGAATTGTCAAAACTTGTGGGAAAACAATAGCAAAAATACTTCCTTCTCTTTTTTTCTTACAAAAACCAAACAAATATCAGCAACTTCGTAGTCTCGAATATGTATACAAGAGATCGTGAAGGGTGTAGCATCGTAGTCGCGAATGTGTACCTTATGGGGTTTCCTGTATGAGCGAGCGGGTGTCGATTTCTTTTAATATACACTAGGGCCCCCAGCTATATAGGATTTTGTGTTAGTGTGAGCAGGCTTCAAATTGCTTTTGCGCTCATGTCTTCGAATGAACATTTTAGGTGATCGCAGTGCCACCATACTGCTTATTGCCACTTGCGAAAAACCGTTGCAAGTTTTTACACACGGTCCAAGCCTAGCTTGGATGTCTGTTATCTGTGGTTCAACTGTCATTCTCAATATGGCATCATTTGCTTATGCACACAATGCACATAAAAACGATTTGTTTGTACTGACCAAGCGTGTTTAATCTGTTTCACATTCCGTTTTCCCAACGATTATGATAGAAATCCGATCGAAGAATGAATTATTCGCTGCTTGAAACTGCCAACTATTCAAACCATCAACACAATAACAAAGAGCAGGGCGGCCAGTTCATACGAGTTTCAGCAAATTAAAAAGTACCCCCGTTAGTTTGCATGAGGAATCGTTTAAACGGACGGGGGTCCACTGTAGCAAGAATTATTATTTACCGTTATAAACTAATTTACGCCACAGAAATACCTTCTGAATATGTGGTAAACTCTACGGAGCAAAATGCCTGAAACATATGCACATATTTTTCATGTCCGTATTTGACGCTCCGCTCTATTCATAAATCTTTTTAGATAAAGCGTCGGGCGAAAGCATTTCGTGAGAAGCTGAGGAATGATGTAGTATTAGTTTTGTAATTTCTGCCTTTCCTTGTCATAAATTTGCACAATCTTCAATCGCGCAACGTACCATTCTGCAGATAAGACATGAAACCGAAGATCAAAATCGTTTTTAAATATACAATGGTTACCCTTATTAAGGTGACGCCGGTGGGATGTTGTCAAAAATTGAACAGAGATTCACGTAAAAATATATATATTCATACGTCACGCACAAAATTCAATATGGCTGTTTATATTACCTGTTTATTGATATTTCTTGCGTAAAAAGCTGGATTAATGAACTGACTCCCATTGAATAGTGAGAAAAATGAGTGCTTGTGAAGAGTACAGTGGACCCCCGTTCGTTTGAACGATTCCTCATGCAAACTAACGGGGTTACTTTTTAATTTGAACAACTGGTAACCCGAAATATGCTGAAACCTGTGTGAACTGGCTGCCCTGCTCTTTGTTATTGTTTTGGTGGTTTGTTTTAGTTGGCAGTTGCAAGTGCGAATATTGCATTTTCCGATCGGATTTCTATCTTAATCATTAGGAAAACGAAATGTGAAACCGATTAAACACGCTAGGTCAGTACAAACAAATCGTGTTTATGTGCATTGTCCGCATAAACAAATGATGTCATGTTGAGAATGACATTTGAACCATTTTTAATTTGCACGTCGTGCAAACCAACGGGGTTCAAATTAAAAAGTGTTCAGATTAAAAATGGTCAAACGAACGGGGGTCCACGGTATAATCAATATATATATATATATATAGAATGCCAGTGTCGCTACAGTGCGCGTGGTAAACATCACACATGTTCAGATAATGTATTTACATTATATATACAAATGTGTGTGTGCCTGAGATTCATCAAAAGGGGAATCTCATTGTCAAACTTTGACAACCAGTTTGAAATTTCAATTATGGCTGCCAAGTAATGTGATTGGAAACTTCGCTTGCTTCAAATTTCTAAAAAAAATCGGTGCAAAAGGGCGCAGTTGTGGGATTCTATTCATCCGGACGAAAAGAAAAAGAACTTTTAAAACCATTTCACTGGCATAAAAACACAGCGGAGAACGCACTGATGACAGCACCAACCAGCGCACAGATAAAGAACAGATAAATAACAATGAGCAACTTTGACAATGAAGTTCCCGATTCACAGACTTGATACAGATTGTTAGCATTTACCACAATGAGTCCTATCCAGCTTTTTACGAGCCATAATGGCGGACGTGTTCGTAATATTTGAACAGCATTTTTGACATTTCCCCAATACATCGCACGTTTTCTTTCCGCGCGTTCACGGTAAAACTAAAGGAATGTATGGAAAGAAAACGTGCGATGTATTGAGGAAATGTCAAAAATGCTATTCAAATATTACGAACACGTTCGCCATTATTGCTCGTAAAAAGCTGGATAGAAAAACAGCGACACTGGCATTCTATATCCAGCTTTTTACGAGCCATAATGGCGGACGGGTTCGTAATATTTGAACGGCGTTTTTGACAATTCCCTAATACATCGCACGTTTTCTTTCCGCGCGTTCACGGTAAAACTAAAGGAATGTATAACGGAAAGCAATGTGCGATGTATTAGGGAAATGTCAAAAAGGCTATTCAAATATTACGAACACGTCCGCCATTATGGCTCGTAAAAAGCTGGATACATCGCATGTTTTCTTTTCGTACATTCCTTTAGTTTTGCGGTGAACGCGCGGAAAGAAAACGTGCGATGTATTAGGGAAATGTCAAAAATATCGTTCAAATATTACGAACACGTCCGCCATTATGGCTCGTAAAAAGCTGGATAAATATTGCTTGTGCAAAAAGCTGGATTAATGAACTGACTCCCAATTGAATAGTGAGAAAAATGAGGGCTTGTGAAGGGACCGTGAATGACTTCCTCACTTCTGTATAGTTTGTCACTTTCAATTCTTTCTGTATCCAGCTCTTTACGAACCATAACGACGGACGTGTTCGTAATATTTGAATAGCATTTTTGACATTTCGACATTTTGACATTACATCGCACGCTTTCTTTTCGTTTATTCACGGTAAAACTTAAGAAATGTACGGAAAGAAAACGTACGATGTATGAGGGAAATGTCAAAAATGCTGTGCAAATATTACGAACACGTCCGCCATTATGGCTCGTAACAAGCTGGATAGTTTGTGATATATACTGCTATCAAAGTTACGGGTATGGGTAGGGGTGTAAGAAGCAATTGTCACAAATTGTTACAAGGGGGTGGGGGCTCGTAAAAATGGCATTTTTGGCGTTACGCAATATTTGAACGGCTCTGTTACCAGTTAAAAGCGTCTCATGTTTTCATTTATTTTTCACCATTTTTCGGCACCCATTCCTCACTGTCTCATTCTCATTTTGAGCAAAGCAAAAAACGTCGAACTGTCAAACTTCGTGAATAAGCTGTTTCTTTAATTTCGTTGCAAGGTGTAGAAGCGCATTGTGCCGTTTTGTTGTATTAATTCGTTTTTACTTAATTTAACCGTGTTTCCTGAGAACTGCGGTTGTCGCAATGGCCTCGGAACGCTACAGTTTTTCTCTGACTACATTTAGGTAAGAAATAGAAACCGAGGCACTATTGAAATTCACTAATAATCCAATTTTCAGTCCATCCGGTAAGTTGGTGCAAATTGAGTATGCACTGGCAGCGGTCACGGCTGGTGCGCCATCGGTTGGAATTAAAGCTTCCAATGGAGTCGTCATTGCTACCGAGAACAAGCAGAAGTCGATCCTGTATGACGAACATAGCGTTCACAAGGTCGAAATGGTAACCAATCACATCGGAATGATCTACTCCGGTATGGGTCCGGACTATCGGCTGTTGGTGAAGCAGGCTCGTAAAATAGCTCAGAATTATTATCTGACCTACCGGGAGCCAATTCCTACCTCGCAATTGGTGCAGAAAATTGCGACCGTAATGCAGGAGTACACCCAATCCGGGTAAGAGAACACATTGGTTTTCCGTTGCGAAAAATTTTAGACTTATCTTTACTTTTTATAGCGGAGTCCGACCTTTTGGAGTTTCGCTGCTGATCTGCGGCTGGGATAGCGATCGTCCGTATCTGTTCCAGTGTGACCCCTCGGGAGCCTATTTTGCTTGGAAGGCTACCGCTATGGGTAAAAATGCTATCAACGGAAAGACCTTCCTGGAGAAACGTTACAGTGAGGACCTAGAGCTGGACGATGCGGTTCATACGGCAATTCTTACGCTGAAGGAAGGCTTCGAGGGTCAAATGAACGCCGATAACATTGAGGTAGGCATCTGCGATGCCAACGGTTTCCGGCGGCTGGACCCAGCCGACGTTAAGGATTACTTGGCTAATATTCCGTAAATATTTAAAAATTTTGTATTCTAAACTTTGCTCGAGAAGTTTTTCGGTATTCAATAAAAAGGATTACGAGAATTATTATTTCTATTTTGGTATTGTATTTTCAATACATTATGAATTGCTAATGAATTATAAACAAAAAAAACTTTAATGTAGTAACGTTACGGCAAAGAGCTTATTTGGTATAAGTTTATATCCATGATGGATATTAATTATTCAACTGGCAGTTATTCAAACTGTTTCTATTATGCTTAACACTAGATTGTAATAGAAACTATTTTGCATGAATTTATGGCCTTATTTTTGGTGGTTTATATAAAGACAATTGCGTATTTCATTTCTTTAGCTGAAAACTCAAAACAAATAACCTTTTCACTTTAATTAGCACATGGATCATTCCAGCTGTTAAAATAAGTACAGCTTGCCCTTACGTTGTGCGATTTTGGAACCTGTACTCGAAACAGTTTTCCCTGAGGATAACAAACGCATAGTTTATACTGATTGTTGCCAGTTCGCAGTCCATGATCGCTCTGTACAATCGGAATACTGTTAACATTTATATAAACCCCGTTTGCCCCAACGATAACCATACTGCCATTGTCCGACTTAAGAAATACATTCTGATCCGCAGTCCAAATGATTTCCTCGGACTCCAGGCGGGTCCCTTCGGTGCCTTTCAGTGTAAATTTATTGCGGGTCTGAAATTTTAGCGTGTCGTTGATGGGAGAAGCGATTCTTCCGGCATTAACTTGATTGGTGTGTAGGATGGTGGTTCCCTGGGGCATATTGTAGGTAGGTCGCGACGTCGAGAAAACCGTCCGTCCTGAGAGAGCATCCTTCACTTCCATGTGATTGACACCCTTCAGAACACTGCCATTTTTCGAAAGGTGAATTTTGTTATGTGAATGACCGTTTCGATTGACCAAATTGACTGATACTGGTCCATTTTCACCTTAGAATGTAGTGCACACCCATTAAATATTTCTAGGTACATGGTTTGAACATTTCCTTACCTGTTATCACCATCGGTTCCTCATGAAAACTCTCCAATTTTCCATCCTGCTTATAGATCCGATCGAAATCGATATTACCGAAAAACTTTACCGTATCCTCATTCTGGATCAGTTCGATATTTTCCATGCCTTTGTAGATCTTTAGTATGCCTGTTATGGCTAAAGTCAGACAAAGATTTCCCAGGGCCAGCGAAAAAAGCAGGATGATTACAATCCAGAAGGCGAAAGAGTTCTTCTCGTTGTACATCTGGCACTTGGCCAAATCATACTTGCTGTCAACGAGATGGGTTTTCTGAAATGGCAAGTGTGATGAAAAGTTTATCGCAAAATTGAGCAGATTCATCTGGGAAAACTTACCCCCATCTTTCCAGTTTGTAAATATCGATTTCCTTCGCAGTCAATATGTGACAGATGAAATGGGTGGAAAACTTGCTTCCCACAAGAAGAACGATTTTCTCACTGGTGAGAAAAACTTCTGGTATCATAAGTCACTAGTATGGTACATACGAATGATAAAAACGAGAACTGATAGCTGTGGAAGTTTTCTTTAGAACATTGCAATACCTAAATGTTTTAATCCACACGTATAAAGTTTATTAATCCAATTAGAATACTACAGAGTGCAGAATATATATTTAAAGCATCATAAATGCTAAGCTTAATGACCAATATTTCCTTTATAATGTGATATAAATACGTCTTTTGCAGAGCATCGCAGCTATTCGCCGTTGTCTTCCGCTTCCATAGTGGATTCCTCGACGCATTCCATATCCTCGTCGTCGCCGTCTTTCTTTTCCGTTGGTTTTTCGTATGCCGGATCCATTGGTGAGACGACCACACCATCCCAGACGGACATCTCCTTCGCAACGGTAGTGTTCTCAACAAAGCCCAAAATGTGTTTGTAGCCGCCATGGGCAAGCACCCGCACCAGCGTCTGGGCGGTCATGCAGCATTCGTCCTGCTGAACCAAGCTCATCGATGTGTGCACTCGAATGTGACCTACCTCACAAGGATCGGTAATGCCGGCTGAGCCAGGAACGAACAAGCCCGAAGCAAGGAGTTGGAAAATTCGTCGGAAGGCCAGATTAACGGGCAGTGCCTGGCGGCTTGGGTTGTTCATAATGGCAGAATGTGCCAGCAAATCGCAAATCCAAGGGTTTAGCGGTGCGAAACCATCGAAACGGCTGGCCAGATCTTTGAGAATTCGAATCAGTACCTTAATACTGGAATGATGTGCATTTTCCTCAAACCAGCGGGCATGTCTGATGGATGCTAAATGGCTCTGGACCACCTTAAAATCAATGTGTTTCTCGGCATCCAACTTGCGAATATTTTGCGGAAGAGTAGCGATCAAGCAGCGAACCTTCGCCAGTGAGTTAGAAATTTCAAAACAATTTTCACTGAATTCCAATGATATCGCTTCCGCCTTGGGAACCACTTCGGTTTTCATTGACTTCTGTATATCTTCTTCAACTTTTTTGCCTAAAACTTCTGCAATATCCTTGGTGGGCAATGTTTTTAGAATGATAACCACGTCGGCTACATTGTGTCCAGCCATCATTGTTCCTTTCTTGAAAGAACCTACCTGCCGAACTTCATCCAGTTGACACTTAGTGAACTCACCCGGAGCTACCACCAAACTGTCGAGTACGGCTTGTACCTTGGTAACCAGATTGGAGATGGCCGTCTGTTCCTGGGGAGTTGGTGTCAGATCCTGGCTACGTTTGAGCAAGGCGTTGGTGAGTACCGAATCATCCGCTGCTGGTGAAACCCGTTCGAAAGCCGGTTCGGCCAAAGTCAGGTCGAATGGATGTCGAGGAAGGAAGCTCTTCTTGTTCATATAGGGAGCACCGCGCATTCCTCGCATTCCCATCCCCATGCCACCGCGACCTCCACGCATCATTCCACTTCGCACCATGTTTAATCGATTTGCCGGTAGAATAAATCCAACTTTTTGTCTGGAAAATTAAATATCTTTCATCAACAACTAACAATTGGTTAGTTTTACTAACAAATTGTGCTTACCGAGGTGTAGAAGCAGCAGTAAAATTAGAAAATCGCTGGATTTTATTTAGTTGAAAATGTTTTAAAAATCGCACACAAAAATCGACTGCTTGCGCTTCGCGTTGCGATGATAAAATATGACAGTGCGTTGAGTTGAAAACAGGCAGGTACTCAGGACAAGCAGCGGTGCCAGATGCGTAGATTTATAAGCAATTTGTGCATGGAATTTTGTATTTATATTTACACGGGCCCGTTTAAAAACTCCTACTTTCGCAGAAAACTCTAATGGAAGTTTTCCGGTTTTCACGAACATTTAATACATTTGAATAAGCATTTTAAGAAAAACAATTTTATAAAATAGTAACGAAATTTTCTCAGCAATCAAAGAAAACCCTAATAAAAATATTTCTAACAATTATTTTTTAATGTAATGGAAAGGAAAGTCGGAAAAACTAGTTTTCATAAGGAAAAAACTTGAACGTATTTTGTTATTCAATTCACGATCATTCATTTGTCAAAATCAACTGACAGTTACTAGCTGATCAGATTTCACGATAACTGAATAAAATTTTAAACATATATCAGCTTGCATTCAACTACAAGCAGTGAAGCAATATCGTTCATAAACAGCAAAAAGAGAAGGGTTTCCATGTTACTGCCTTGAGCTACACCCGAGAAGTTTGTAAACCGGAAAGAGAAGCAGGAGTCAAGCTGCAGCTCTGTCATGTAAGTAGGAACTGAGGATTTCGTTAAATTCCGAGATGCGCCGAGTCGCAAAATTTGCTGCAGCAGTATTTTTTTTTATCTATACGATCGAATGTAATCTTATGACCCGGGCTTCAATGATATCTCGTATTAATTTTTTTCGCTGACATAATTGTCCCTATTCTGTATTTATTTCGAACATATCTTCATTTCGTTCGGCGAGATGTTTTGCCCATTTGATTTTGCTGGCCGAAATTTCGTTCGAAAAACTAATCCGTTCGAAATGTAGAATAGCGGTGAATGGGTTAAGTCCATATAGACCACATCAATTTAGGGCCATCCATATACCACGTGGACACCTTAGAGGGGGGTGGGGGGTATGAAAATGTCCACGCTTGTCCACGGAAGAGGGGGAGGGGGTATGGGAAATGTCCACGTGGACAAGTTTTTTTTTCATACAAAAAATAGAAACTAGAAAGAGAAATATTGATTTTATTATACATATTAGCATAAACCATTGATCGTTTGTTTTCAAACTCAAGGAAAGTGTTATCTTCTGAGGGATATGTGCACCGAGCATTACAAGAGTGCATATGTGGCATAATCCGCGCTTACGTCAAATGTGGATTGCAAATACAGCTCACCACAAAAAGGATATCCATGGGCAACGTATTTTTAAAAGATTCGCCCTCAGAAAATTTTACGAACCACGTCGGAAAGATCTTATGTTGTGTAAAATCAATATCCAAGCTGAGGCACTCTGGTTGGACAGGGATACTCTTGACGGAGATGAATCGTCAAGCGAAAATCGTGCTGAAACGGGCTCTTGTAGTCGATAATATTTCGCAATAAACAAGATCACTATGAGCAGAAGAATTAAACTGGATAACATGCTCATTACAACGTTCTTTTACGTAAGCTTTTTCCCTATTTTTTTTTTAATTACTGAATAAGTTAAGTTGAAAACAGGATTTAGCACCATGCATTTCGGTTTGTTGAATTTCACATAAGAAAAAAAAGTGTCCACGTGGACAAACAGGGTAGGGGGGTGGGGGTTGAGTCTATGTCCACGGTTGTCCACGGAGCGGGACGGGGGGGTTGAAAATTGGTATTTTTATGTCCACGTGGTATCTGGATGGCCCCTTTGTGCCTTCTGTTCCATCTGGGATGTGGTTGACGTGAAATCAAGAATGTTTGTGCTTATGGATCGACCAGGCGTAAATCCGTGTTGGTCGGTGGAGCATTTTGTTCTAGCAAATATCAACTTTATTTTGGAATATTTCAAGACCAAGAAGTCCTCCGCAAAGTTGATTAGTAAATCAAGACGTTTTAACTGTTTGATAATCTTCAGTGAACGATTAAATGAAAGTTAGCACAAGTACTGAAAGAACACTGTCATAACAAATACTAGGATACTTTTACAACTGCAACCAGTCTTTGGATCAGTATTTCAATTCGAACCCAAGGTCAGGTTCATTTCGTTACTCTACGAGAGTAGAGTAACTTTTGATACAGCAAAACTTAAGTTTGCAGGTTATTTTCTCTAAAAAGTAATCAAAAACTAGCTTCTATTTTAATATACCTACTAACGAACGGATAAATTGCTGTTTCTATTTAAATGAACTAAAAAAATCCATCAAACTGGCACATTTGACAATTTTGCGGGATCCAAGTGTTCCGGTAGTTCTTGCAGCTCTACCTTGGTAACCTTAAGGGCTATTCCTTCCGGTAAGTTTCGTTCGATGTATTCCAAAAATGTATCAGCAGTGGATCCGGTGAGCTTGTGAAAGTGCATAAACCGATAGTAGTTTCGAATTTCATACTGAACCCGGTGTTTCTTGTAGATGTGAACCGACTTTAGTAGCGTCAAGCGATCCTTCGTCGCTTTTCGTAAAGCCCAACTATAATCGGAATATGTTAATTGTGTCTTTATAAGCATCGCAAGTACCAGAACTTACTGTTTGCCAACTTCGATATCCAAGTGTTCAGCGGCAGTCTTGGCAAAATATGCGTAACTTTTCATGACTTCCGGATCGATACCTTTCATTTCCAGTTCAATTCGGCTGTACAGTTTATCCGGAATAGGTGTGTTTTCCGTGCTACTTAAGGTATTGGCAGTCCCTTGAGAAACATTTCCAGAACAAAACCGTGCACCGGCAGACCAAATATTTGGTAATCGCATGAGGCGAAGGCTGAGCGCCTGAAAGTGTTTGAAATATAGATACAAATAACTTTGAGGTCAATTGGTAAGATAATACATTACCTGCATTATGTGTTTGTTAGTTTTAGGATATTAGTAACTGCTTATTAGGAAACTCAACTTCTTATACAGGGCATTAAAACTTAAGCAGTAAACTTTTCGTATTTCGTTTATTCGAAATCCAATTTTTCCAACCTTTTCCTTTTGACATTCACTCACTGGCTCATGGATGAAAATACTTGGCGATGTTTTGCGTAATTGACATAACAACACATGTACACGACTAATCGGTTATATTTAACTTTGAATTAAATATTTCCTGATAGAATTCACAAAACGGCGAATGTCGCAAATGTAAACAAAACGAGCGAGAGTTATTTTTTGTTGGACCAGCATAGGAAAATCAACCCTCACTCGGTTTGTTTACGCTTGCGACATTCGCTCTTTTGTTAATTCTATCTTCATTTATGTTTAATAATATGTAGAAATATTCACACAGGGCTTCCTGATAAAAATAATAAACCAAAAGATTACCGCGACAAATAAACAAGTTATTGTACCTTGCACCAATTTTACGAGTCCTACGCTAATTCGTTTTTTAATAATAATTATGCTGTACTTACTAAATACATTGAAAATATGCTCGTCTAGCAAGGAGGGGTACAGTGAGGAGGCAATAACGAAAAACTGAACCATTGCTAAATTGCAACGCAGAAAATGAATAGGGGCAAACTCCGCAATACAAATTACGATGTATTTCGTGTATATACTGCCGCGATTCGCATAGCAGTCCTAGTTTCTATGAAGATGGAACTGTTATGCGGGTATAAATACGCAATATTGCAGGTTGCAATGAAACGACTAAATGCACAGAAACTGCAAGGAAACAGTCAAAGATCTGCAATCAGTGTTGCGATCTAAATAGAGCCATTGCAGTGCTTCTTAATAGAGAATATTAGCAGTCGTTTTTCCTCTTCAAACAATATTAATCAAATTGTTTCCATGCTATTTTCTATTTTCAGAATATTTTTAACGAAAATTGTGTGATAGAATCTAAAAACATCACATGTTATGCTGCAAGCATGTTTGTTACATTACTGCAATTTTTTATTCCAAAGTTTTTCGAAATTTTTGCATCACTGGATACGAGCGCAGCAGCTCTGACAGCTTTTGGTAAACAAACATAGTGGCATCGAATTTTCGAAACGTGAATTTTCTGCTGTGAAATTTAAGTCACTTTGTAGGGTAACCAACGTAAATGGTTCAAATGTCATTCTCAATATGACATCATTTGCTTATGCAGACAATGCATAAACACGATTTGTTTGTACTAATCGAGCATGCTTAATCTGTTTCACTTTGCGTTTTCCCAACGATTATGGTAGAAATCCGGTCGGATAATGAAATATTTGCTGCTGGCAACTGCCAACTGATTCAAACCACAAAAACAATAACAAAGAGTAGAGAAGCCAGTTCACACAAGCTCCAGCATATTGAGGGTTACCAGTTGTTCAAATTAAAAACTAACCCCGTTAGTTTGCATGAGGAATCGTTCAAACGAACGGGATCCACTGTGCTCTAATTAGACATGAGCTTATTATTTGTTAATTTGATTCTCCCTGTTTGAAACCAGGGATGACATTGCGATTCTCGTTTCGAGTGATTTTGGTTCGTTTCGACCACGTTAAACGAATGGGCGTTACGAACCAAAATCACTCGAAACAAGAATCGCAATGTCACCCCAGATGAATTTTCTATGAGGAATAAGAACGCAAACATATTCAGTTCCAACCCGAATAGAATCTACTTAGCTAAAGTATCCAGCTTTCCACGAGCGATAATGGCGGATATTGAGCACAAGTGGGCACAATCTTTTGACATTCATTGGAGGAGCGTCGAGTTCGCCCTGACGGAGTTACTATGGATACATTCATGATTGTTTGTTGTTCGAGTGTAAAAATGTAAACATTGTTTAATTTTGCAGATCAGCTGAAGTGGAACATAACTAAACGGATTCAAACTTTTATAGTGGTTTGCGGCCATAATTTGCTGAAGGCAATGGCTCAGGATACTTTTTCACAATCGTGCGAATTAAACATTCGAAACATTACACATTAACTTCATGTTGGTCGAGCCGTTGTCAAGTTTGCTCTCGAACAGCGTCTCGACTTGATAAGAAACTTTCCGTTGCGTATTTGGACATTCTCCCTGAAATTTGCGAAAACTGCAAAGCCACAATCCATAAAACTTGTCCGTTCAATTATGTTCCTCTTTAGCTGATCTGCAAAATTGAACAATGTTTACATTTTTACATTCGAACAACAAACAATCATGAATGTATCCATAGTAACTCCGTCAGGGCGAACTCGACGCTCCTCCAATGAATGTCATAAGATTGTGCCCACTTGTGCTCAATATCCTCCGTTATCGCTCGTGGAAAGCTGGATAGAATAAAAAAACTCGGCATGTCTTTAAAAATCTCCATGAGGCCTTAAGTAAATATATATTACACAGTTTCACAGTAAATTAAGAGAGCGTGCAGTGACCGTGGAGTGAAACATCGCAAACATGACCTTTCCGTCATGCGAAGACCGAAGACATTGACAGCTGATGCTGAAAACATTATTCTTATCTTCTGCGCTTACAAAAGCATTTTTATTAACCGCAAGTAGAATCATTTAAAATAAATAGAAACATCTGTGTTACTAACGCAATTACCAGTGCAAATACAGATCAAGTCGGTCTAGCAAATTTATTCTTACTTGAGTGTAGCAGTTTCCCGTGAAAACTTTGATAAGTGTCGATACTACCTAGTGCCGATAGATGTGAAAAAATCTTACTGGAATGTGTTAGCTATAGAATGCTACTGCCGCCGCCGATGTAATCGAACAGTGCCAGTGTCATTAATTTTCTATTAACTATCGGTGCAATTGAAGTTTTTCGCCGAGACCGGATGTTAGTGCAATGGGACAAACTATTAGCAATTCCGGTGAGTCGAACTTGTTACACCTAGATTTATATGGAAAGGGATTTTTTTTTCGAAATCCTTTTTGCCTCCTGGCTTATATAATAAAGTGCCGCTGGAGAGATTATGCAGAGGCATTTTGCAAGCTATTCTGATTGGAAATATTGATGGGTCATTGGCCTTTGGCAATGACCTATCAATATTCTCGTTTTATTTTGAAAGTAATGTAAACTTGTAGTTTTAATGAAATGTAATTTGTCGAAATGCTATTACAATATTTCCATAAAAAATGCTTGGAAAATTGGTTCATTCAAATAGAAATTCAATTACACACACCGAGTTATAATAGCTCCTGAAGGTCTGTAATTTAATAAAAAAGAGTAATTTTCAGGTAAAGATTATGTTTTAAGCAAAGTTCTGTGAACTTCACATCATTTTTTCATAGTTGAGTTACATATTGACAATTAATTTGTAGTAGCTTCGACGAATATACCAAATTTTTCAGAATACCTTATACCTTGTCAACATGAGATAAAATTATATTCCGGCGAAATATCAATCATTTTGTGCTAAGATTGGAGCTTCTCATTTAGAAGTACAGTAGACTCTCAGAAAAGTTAATCGATTGGGGAATGGGTCGATTAACTTTTCCGAAATATTAACTTTTCTGAGTAGTCCTAAGAGTCATCGAAAATGATAAATACAAAAGCGAAAAATATATTCTCGGATACAGGATACACATTTTTAGGAATCTGGAAGTTGTAATGTAAAGAAATATGTAGCAAGATCCTTATGAAATGATACTTAGTTCCTTTCAGTAAATTTAAAATAGTCGGTTATTCTAGTTTACTTTTGATTTTTCGTAGTCTACGACAACGTTTTAACAATGTTCGCGCTTATTTTTTGATTTGTACTGTTCTTTTTTTTGCATTTAAAATTCAATCTGAGATGCCGCTTTTCCAGTTTGTTATCAAAAATCCTGAAGCAACTATGTGGCCGTATTGAACTATTACTACAACTGTCCGGTACAAGAATTTAATTTAATCCCAGCTATGACGATACTCTGTATGAAGTTGTGGAAAGGCGATAATAAACCGAAAATGAGAAATAAAGATAAAAGACACGCGTGTGAATGAACGCTTTGGACAACCAATAAATTTAAACTCTCAGAAAAGTTAAGCCAAAAATTAACTTTTTAGAGCGTTGCATGAGAGCTAATATTCGCTTAACTTTTCTGAACAATTAACTTTTCAGAGAGTTAACTTTTCCGAGAGTCTACTGTATTTACAAATGTTTCCGGCGTACCCCAGGGGAGTAACATTGAACCTCCTGTTTTCGCTATTCATTAACGAGCTTTCGGCAATAATATCATCTGGTTGCGCATATTTAACACGGTTGACATCAATATCGACTGTTTTATCTAGAGATCTTCTTCCTCATCTATTTCAACGAGGTCAATTTACTGCATCAATTACGGCGACTCATTCGCTGGCGACCTCAAGCTTCATGCAAAACTAAAGAATCCGTCCGATGCCGCAGAGCTCAGAAAGGTATGAGGCTATGGTTATGATGCTATGATATACGCCGACGACGAAGTACTTATCCTCAAAGGGAGATTTCACGTTGTGCTGTCAAACCATATGCAAGGAACTCCAAATACCACTATTTCATGGCGTTTATCAGAGGGGCAATACAAACCCCACCAAAAAAGTCGTTATATATAACATTTACTAGGCGGAAGAGACATACCATTAGGAGTCCCCTATACTGAATGGTATCAGCCTAAGCTTCAGCAAAGAGGTTAAACATTTGGGTATTATCTTGGATCAAAAACTGAACTGGCCCACTTTCCTAGACTATACTCTTAATGGCCACAAGGGCATGCAGCTCACTGTTTGGCAAAACCTGGGGACTGAAAGCTCAATTAGCTCATACACTACTTTTACACGGGCTAACGTATACCGCTTTTGTATGGTGGCCCAAGGTAATAGTAGTGACTGCGCAGGTCAAGCTAAACAAAGCTTAACGCCTGGTATATCTTTCAGTGACCAGTTCCATGCGCATGACACCAACTGCAACTATGGAGGCAATGCTATGCTTGCTACCTTTACATCTTCATGTGCAGAAGAAAGCACAGCTCGGTACGGTCGTGTGCCGATATTCTGCTACCTACACACTCGCGAAAGCACAGCCTCATATCTTCTTTCTACATAGCTTACTAGCGAGTCAAATAACTCGTGAGACTAGTGGCGCACTGGGATACAGATTTTGCATTACTTTTTCTTCTCTTAGATTCTACTCACGGACGAGAGTGCGAGCCCTCGCGAGTGATCGGTGTCGGCAGCTCGAGTTGCAATGACGAACGAGAGCGATGACTGTAGCTGTTAGTTAAATACACGCTTGCAAAAACCCGTCGCATTGCATGAATAAATAAAGTGAGAGTCCGAAAAGGATGCTTATGCCGGCATGTTCGTTAGAATGAGTACGCGTGTGAGAAAATTTGACCACACGAGTGTGGGCTTCGCAATACTGAACAAGACATATATCTCAGCGGATCAACATGTCCAGGAATATTTTCAGAACAAACAGCCACAAATTTAGCACAACTTACTTCACACTGCATTAAGGTTAAGGAAAACGCAGCTCAGGTCATGCGGTCATGAATTACAATGCATCACGAACTTCTCGGGCGTATCACAAGGGAGTGATCTGGGACCATTGCTTTTTTTTAGTTATTTTTCAACGACGTCTGGAAGGTGTAAGGCCGATATTTAACGCATACTGACGATGTAAAGTAACAAACTTTAGTAACATCTGAATGACATTTGCGATTGGTGTGCTCGAAGCTTGCTTGTATCCGAGTGCTCTGTGATCTATTTCTCACGCAAAAAGTATCCAATTCATGGGAATTATTTTATATCTGGAGAACCCTTCAGCAGATTTACGGGGTTAAGAACGGGACTGGACCATCAAATGTTTTTCAGAGGTTACTATTCCCATGTCGTTGCAGAAGCGAATCGAAATTCGGAGTTTTGTGCCCTAGAATTCACTAACCCGTACTGTTTACGAGCATTGTATTATTCCCTAGTACTTTCCGTACTAGAAGGTGCCATTTGGAGCCTATACACAGTTATTTAGCCAAACAGGACCGAAGTTATTCCAGCAAGGTGCCTGCACTACGTGATGAGGAATACAGTAGACTCTCGGAAAAGTTAACTCTCTGAAAAGTTAATTGTTCAGAAAAGTTAAGCGAATATTAGCTCTCATGCAACGCTCTAAAAAGTTAATTTTTGGCTTAACTTTTCTGAGAGTTTAAATTTATTGGTTGTCCAAAGCGTTCATTCACACGCGTGTGTTTCCTTTTATCTTTCTCATTTTTCGGTTTATTATCGCCTTTCCACAACTTAATACAGAGTATCATCATAGCTGGGATTAAATTAAATTCTTGTACCGGATAGTTGTAGTACTAGTTCAATACGGCCACATAGTTGCTTCAGGATTTTTGATAACAAACTGGAAAAGCGGCATCTCAGATTGAATTTTAAATGCAAAAGAAGGAACAGTACAAATCAAAAAATAAGCGCGAACATTGTCA
Source organism: Sabethes cyaneus (assembly GCF_943734655.1). Lineage (NCBI taxonomy): Eukaryota > Metazoa > Arthropoda > Insecta > Diptera > Culicidae > Sabethes > Sabethes cyaneus. The sequence goes on from NC_071355.1 coordinate 54,954,167, forward strand.
AAACGTTGTCGTAGACTACGAAAAATCAAAAGTAAACTAGAATAACCGACTATTTTAAATTTACTGAAAGGAACTAACTATCATTTCATAAGGATCTTGCTACATATTTCTTTACATTACAACTTCCAGATTCCTAAAAATGTATATCCTGTATCCGAGAATATATTTTTCGCTTTTGTATTTATCATTTTCGATGACTCTTAGGACTACTCAGAAAAGTTAATATTTCGGAAAAGTTAATCGACCCATTCCCCAATCGATTAACTTTTCCGAGAGTCTACTGTATTGCCATGGAGAAACCCAATAGAATTACTACTATATTTTGAGCACTGTCGCTTAGTAAAACTGAATACCTTGGCTAACAGATAAATCAATACGAAAAGCATTTTCTCTTCCCCGAAAAACAATAAATAAATAAAAATTTTAAAAAACAAAAATAAAATAATGAGTCCCAGCACACAGGCTTCGAAAGTCTAGCACCTGGACTAAAGGAAGCACTTCCGCTAGATTTTTTTGTTTAGATTATAGTCACTTAAACCAGTTTTGGGTCATTCGTGACTTTTGCGGGGTTGGGATTTGGACCCGGGTCCTCGGCGTGAGAGGCGTGAATGCTAACCACTATGCCGGGACTGGCCCCATTCTTCCGCTAGATAAATGGCCCACCATTTTCCAAACAGAAATATATGCAATATACATCTGGATCAAAGTATGTTCAAAACGACATATAGACATGCGAAAATCGGTATCTTTACGGATAGCCAGGCTGAACTAGGTATAATCGTTGCCAGATTCAGAACACGGGTTAGGAACCTTACAGCAATCCAGTGCTATGCGCCAACAGATGCTGCCGACCTGCAGGAGAAAGAGAGTTTTTACAGCCAGCTGAACAGCGTGGTTGAGAAAATCCCAAAGGGGGACATCCAAATCCACATGCGCGACTTCTACGCGAAGATTGGCTCAAACAATGCGGACCTTGAACGCGTCATGGGACGCCATGGCCTAGGAGAGATGAACGAAAACGGGGAGCTATTTTCAGAATTCTGTGGTAATAACAACATGGTCATTGGAGGATCGCTCTTCCCCCTTAGACCAGTACATAAAGTCACGTGGGTTTCCCCCGACGGCCGAACAGAAAGGAGCCTTCTTGATGTACGCAACAAACGTAGCGCTCATATTGCATCCGACCATCATCTTGTTATCGCTGAGATACGTCTGCGTGTCGGACGTGTCCAACGACGGGAGGAGAAAGTTGGGCGCCGCTACGACGTCCGCCAATTGGAGAATCCTGAGGTGAAAAAGACCTTTGTCGAACAACTTGAATCTCCAGCCTCGGAGTTGCCACCTGGTGGAACCGTCGAAGAGCAATGGACGGGCATCAAGAACGCCTTCATCACGACCAGTGATGAAACTCTCGGCAAAGCGCGCAGCGGGCAGAGGGAGTGGATTTCGTATGAAACTTGGAGGAAGATCGACGAGCGGAGAGAGGTGAAAGCCGGCATTGAGCGAGGGCAGACCAGATCGGCTAAGACAGCTGCCCGTCAACGATACGCCGAACTGGAGAGGGTTGTTAAACGTGCTTGTAGGCGGGACAAGAGAGCCTGGACTAACTCCCTAGCCGAACAAGGAGAAACCGCCGCCACCAATGGTAATATCCGTTTGTTGTACGATGCGATATTTCTCGCCGCCTTAGTGGTGCCAGGATGAATACTAAGATGCCGTTAAAGGACAGAGCTGGTCAGTTATTGACTGACCGTACAGAACAGCTTAAGCGATGGACTGAGCATTTTGAACAACTCGTGAGTTTCAAATGTCAGAGACCAACAAAACCAGCAGCGTATGATGCCTACAGTTCGTCGAATTAATCACGTCAACTCGTAGGCGCCATCGCTGGATGAAATTGTAGCAGGCATCAAGAGTATGAAATCCAATAGAGCGCCAGGGAGACTGTATTTCAGAATCCTCTAACGATGGAGCAGCTAAATGACCTCGACCTAGCCGACGACATTGTCTTGCTCGCACAACGCCGAAACGATATGCAGAGCAAGTTAGATGACCTCTCCGAGAGCTCCCAGGCAGCAGCTCTCACAGTAAATGTAGCGAAAACTAAGTCTCTGGTAGTGAACACTGATAATTCCACCAACTTCACAGTAACGGGACAACAAGTTGAGCAGGTGCGCCTTTCAATATCTTGGTAGCCAAACAAGGCCCGATGGTGGTACCAAGACTGATATAGCCACACGGATCAGGAAGGCCAGGGGTGCCTTTGCAGGTCTGCGAAACATTTGGCGCTCAAACCAGATCACTCTACGTACGAAAACCCGAATCTTTAATTCAAACGTTAAATCCGTACTGATGTATGCCTGCGAAACGTGGTGCGTCTCAGCGGAGACAACGCAAAAACTGCAGGGATTCATTAACCGGTGCCTGCGATACATTATTCGTGCCTGGTGGCCTGATAATTGGATATCCAATGAGGAACTCCATCGTCGGTGTCATCAACGGCCGATAGTCACAGGAATTCGTAACGTAGGTGGAAGTGGATCGGACACACCTTGAGGAAAGGAGCGAACGAGGTTTGCAGAGAAGCACTCGACTGGAATCCACAAGGACAGCGTAGAAGAGGCAGATCCAGAGGCTCATGGCGACGCAGCCTAGCCAACGACATCCGGGCTGTAGACGAGAACCTGTCCTGGCGACAGGTAAAGGCCATGGCGGGTAAGCGTCAGCAGTGGAGATCTCTGATTTCGTTCCCTTTCTTCTGCCGGACCGGAGGACATGGACACATAAGTAAGTGAGCAAGGCTGAACTACGGCTCTCAAACCACCTAAATGTGCCTCTAATTTGGTTTGAAATCAGAGCAAAACTTTAAGGGAGCTTTCTCGCCAGAATAAAGTTTCATTATTATGGATGCCTGAACACTGCGAGAGGATCGAGAGTAATGAGCTTAATTGGCCGTGGATCTTGTTTGGGTCCTTCCATATGCACCATAAAAGCCGAATTACTGACTCAAAAACTAGAAATAGCATCCCGTTGTTATCATGTACAGGGCTGTAGACAAGTTAAGCATTGTATCTACCCAGACCCTACCGTAGTTAAAAAACTATTTATCTTAACGCGCACAATCACGAGGTTCCTCACCTTACGCTGTCTTTCTTTTCATCATTTCAAGTGAATCGGCAAGGTCTTAACTGACATTTGCTGCTTTTGCAACTCAGAACTAGAAATTTGCGCATTTGCTGTATTCCTGTGGAACTCTTGCGTCTTCCAGGCATTGTTTTTTCGAAAGCTCTCTTTATGGAAACTCAATCCCCAGAAAGTCATTGATTTTATTAACTGTGTAGCCTAATTCGGGTACAGTCCAGCTCAACATCTTTGTTGGGTAATTCTCATGAGCCCCATGAGCTACAAAAGACAATTTTCAAGACTGTCGCAGGGGCTTTTTTTAACACAGTGGCCTTCTGACATACTAAATATCACTTATTGTGTGATGCTGCGTTTTTAGGCATCTGATCAATTTTCACTGATTTTTATGCGCATGAGAGAAAAAACTCTCAATTTATTAAAAACTATTTTAAAAAAATTGTCAATTATATGTATAAATATGCTAAAGTTTTTCTAAAATCAAAATTATTTAAATTTCCACTTTTAGAAATGTATTATGGCAGTTTATTGTTACGCTGCAGATATTACCTTAATGGCATAAACTGTCGAATCAAATAAGAGAAAGTTTCACAGATGTGTTAAATAAAAACCGTCATCGGTGCTGGTCGATTTCAGTCATTGCTAGCGGAAATGATTTTAAACGAAGGAAATCACCCGTCAATACCAGAGCCAGAGGCTATACGGAAGCTTTACTGCCAATCGTATCGAATGTTATTCTGTAGTTGCAGGATGCAGCATTTAAGTTCAGGATGTATACCGGCTGCTTAGCTTGTGCTTTTCGCTGTTCATCATTAAACTATCTTTATACGATTTTTCTAAGGCAACTCCGTGCAACATCATCGGGGTTTTTTTTCTTTTTTTCAAGGAAGGCAGAAAAAAGATTGAAAAACGAGCAGCGCTGCTGCGTAGTGTAGTGTACCGTTCACCTGTCGCAATGTGCACGAAAACCGAACAACCGTCGATAGAAGGAAATAAGCCCAGTTAGATAGACGATGACGCTGGAAAAGGTGAAAAAATACGAGAACAAGTGCATTTCATCTGAAAGCTAGATGCTATGAAAATGCTGAGAAAAAAATGCCGTCTGATTTACACCTTGCGTCTGCTGGCGGTTGAAGAATTTTAGCAATCGTGTTGCTCGATTCAGAATGATTCGTATAGTTTTTATTTTTCCATGTCAATTAGCTTAGAACTATTTCTATAAAGCAAAACTCATTTTCTCGGTTATCTTCGTAATACGATATGGTTTCGGAATACTTTAATGTCTATACTTTTTTAAATCAAACGAAAAAACTGTACGACAAATGTTGTAAATTGTTAGTTACAGCTTGTAACCCTTTTGGGGAACATGTTTCACACGGTCAAATGGTATCGCTTCCTTCGCCGGCACATCTGCTCTGTCCTTCTTCATTGTTCTTGACTCATTAGGATCGCTTCATACACCTGTGGCTTCACGCGGTCAACCCTGCCAGCAAGAAGTACTACCTATACTCTAGGATATTAGTTAGCTCATAATACAATAGCCACCACCCGAAGGGAGGCTCATTGTCTAATTACGTATGCTACCAGCTTCTACCTTACGTGCTGGGCTAAATACAATGCATTCCTATGCACGCATGTAGGACTGCCATTCGTGACCAGATGCTTGCACGAAGATTTTCCAAGGCATATACGCAATAATGTCAACAAGACGCTGGATCCTTTGGCGGTTTGCCTAAGCTAATGTACCGTACGGGTCCAAGCGAAGCTAGGCAAAATCGATTTTGCGCATTATTTGGCACGCTTCTCCTTTGACGGGTAGGTACGTTTCTTGCGAAGGGAAAACTGTTCTGGTTAGGGTCCTTATTTTGTCCCTCTGCGTCTGTGCTCACTCTTCTTGCTTATGTGCCAGCTGTCCTCAGTCTTCGGCAGACGTATTCAAACGGGTATCATCATAATGATGTGGGGAAAAGGAAAAACAAAAGTAGATGCCATGCCAGTAGACTGAGAGAATATGCATTCGACAGATTGTGTATAGATAAAATGATTTTCCAAATGTCCAAATGTCTTGAAAGGATCAGCGAGCGAAGAACAAGGGAATGTAAATCGAGAGCAAACATATGCTAGATCGCTCGCTCGCTCGGTTGCGTCTGGGAACTCAATCGTATATCGTAATTTCCTTGCCGGTGCATATGTTACCAGTTTACGAACTGCACTGTTAATTGCAGGTTGGAAGGAAGAGCAGACTGCTGTTCTGTTCTTTTGGTGGGTCGTGGGTGTCTGGAGATCTTTCCTGCACTCAATCGCTTTTCAGTCGTTATGATTATTGAGGTTATTTATTGACTAACTTAGAGTTTTGTCTGTTATTATTGTGTTGTGTAGAAATATAAAATATAATACAATTTTAGTTAAAAAGTTATGTCTTTTAGGAACAAATTTGCAAAAAAAAAAAAATGTTGGCTTTCCGATACAAAAATTACTTACCAATTTTAAAACGTAATGTAATCAACCGAATGTAATTGCCTCCCAGTTGGCTTCGAGGTATGACGCTGGCCTAATAAGCCAGTCGTCGTATGTTCGAATCTCGACTGGAAGAGGCTGTTAGAGTCAATAGGATCGTAGCAACCGGCCCTGCAATTGTCCTGCACTCTAACAGCTGGCTGTGAAGTCTGTCGTATAAAAACAGAAGGTCAAGTTTCGATAACGCTGCTTTTTAATCACCGAATTTCAAGCAAACGTTCTTTGATTTTCACAATTTGGCATCCAAAATGGATTTGAATAAAGGCTTGTACTGATCAGATAAATTCAGGGGCGGACTGGCCCACCGGGCAACCGGGCAAATGCCCGGTGGGCCCCAGTAAAAATTTCGTTGTTACACAAAATGAGATTTTCCAAAATTTTTATTTCAGCTAAACTCTTTCTACGACTCACAAATGTTCAATTCCTGGGGCCCCATGTTTCATGAAATCAACCGATTTGATGATTGAAAATTCAGCTTCAAATGGGACTGTTGGGGCCCCGAACTTCATGTTCGATTGTTAGGGCCCCATGATTTATGAAATCAACCGATTTGATGATTGAAAATTCAGCTTCAAATGGGACTGTTGGAGCCCCGAAGTTTAAACCAAAATTTCTCTTTCAATTGAACTTTTTCCATGACTCACGAAAGTTCGATTGTTGGGGCCCCATGATTCATGAAATCAACCGATTTTATGATTGAAAATTCAGCTTCGAATGGGACTGTTGGGGTCCCGAACTTTGAACCAACATTTCTCTTTCAATTGAACTTTTTCCATGACTCACGAAAGTTCGATTGTTGGGGCCCCATGATTCATTAAATCAACCGATTTGATGATTGAAGATTGAAAATTCAGCTTCGAATGGGACTGTTGGGGCCCCGAACTTTCCAAAATTTCTATTTCAAGTAAACTTTTTCTATGACTCACGAAAGTTTGATTGCTGGGGCCCCATGATTTATGAAATCAACCGATTTGATGATTGAAAATTCAGCTTCGAATGGGACTATTAGGGCCCCGAACTTTAAACCAAAATTTCTCTTTCAATTAAACTTTTTCCATGACTCACAAATGTTCGATTGCTGGGGCCCCATGATTCATGAAATCATTTAAGTTGAGCTGTTGGGGTCCAAGCTCCGAAAATATTACCAGCTTCAATTCTGAGTATTTAAAATTAGAATTAGTATTTCATCCGCAGTTATTTGACTACTTATAAATATTGAACTGTCGGCTTAAGCTCCATACTCTGTTTACTTCAGTGGCGACGGTTCGTTATCGATCCTGCGCCGAATGAATTATGGTCCTACCTTTCTTCAAACCTCTCGAACACCAGCTGAACGTGCATCATCCTCGATAGCACATATCTATAAGTGCGATGTCTACTCCGAAGTATACGGCCTCTTCTTGATTCTCTGCTTACAATAATTTTGGCTCCTCTTTCGACGGGCCTTCTAGACACGTGACCAATCCAGCGCAGACTGCCACACTGTGCTATCTTCATTATAACAGCATATTTGCATTCTTAAGATAGCTCGTGGTTCATGCGTCTGCGCTACACTCCATTTTGGATTTTGCCAAATTTTACGCTAAAACCCCAAGCATTCGTCGATCAGCTTCTTTTAGCGTCCATGATTCATGTCCGTAAAGGGCCACCGAGAGGATTAGCGTTCTCTAGAGCATCTGTTTTACGCGAATTTGCAAGCTACGGGACTTCAGCTACAAAATGTAATGCCTGCGTAAAGGCCAATTCGCAGCTGTAATTAGTCGTTTTATTTTGCGACTTACATCGTTGTAAGAGCATACCAAAATATATTCAGTTCCTCTTCGACACCAACACCATTTGGATTTCCACGCCATGTACTTCGTTTTGGCGGTGTTAATGGTAAGTCCCAATTTCTCAATAAATGACCTAAAGGCTTCTTTCGCTGCTTTACTTTTGATTTTGGTATATCGACGTTCTCCGCAAAATCAAAAAGCACGTGAGGTCTCATCTGCTATTCTGACTCATAATTTTTACTCATCCAGCGTCACACGAATCAACGTAACTAGTCCTGTGGGAAAACCATGTCCTAGCCTTAACTGTTACATCTCATTTCGTTTGACTGAATCGTATGCCGCCTTGAAATCCATAAAAATATTATGAGTCTGCAAGTTGCACTCCCGGAACTCGTCAGTTACTAGACGCATGGTAAATATCTGATCTATCGTGAAGCAACCCTCATGAAAACCAGCTTGATACTCGCCAACGAAGAACTCAGCTAACGGACTCAGTCTAAAACACAGAATAGGGAGAGCACCTTATAGGCAAAATTGAGTAACGTAATGCCTCGATAGTTTTTACTCTCATGTCGATGTCCGTTTTTAAAATTATGGGAAATGAGGTCAATCAACCACTCCGATATTTATTTTCCTCCCATATTCTGTTCCTGACAATGAGGTGGCGCTCGCTCCCCGTTTTTAGAAGTTCAGCCATCCTTTACAGGATACCATCCTTTACAGCAACCTTACCGTTTTTCAGCTCACTGATTGCTCTTTTGGCTTTCTCCTTTGTTGGCGGCTCCACAGCTTGGCCTTCGCTCAAAATTCTTATCCTGAAGATGCTGATCTTCGTGTTTACTTCTCTATTCAACAGCGTCTGAAAATACTCTTCCACCTGGCTGCTACCGTCGTTTGGTCAGTAAGCAGGTTGCCAGCACTATCATTGCACATCACAGGCATGGCAAAATTCTTGCACCTGACCGTTTTGTGGAAACTCCGTGTGTCGTTGCTGACGAACCTCTCCTCTGGACTGGCGAGCACGTGCTCTTCGTACTAGCGTTTTTAGACGGTGGGTTCTTTTTTCCGCAGCTCTACCAGGATGAACCAAAAAGATTCGCGCAGAGGCTCGGGCATTCCTCACATTGAAATCGTGTGAAGAAATTCTAGGATTCGCACAGAATACCTTGCTTATAGAAGCATGATTCTTATAGGAGAATCCAAGAGTTGAATCCCAGGGATAGCTATGACTCGGCACGGGAATCGCCTGCACTATGAACTGTTCTGTTCTGACGTGTAGACGCAGTAAGCTACTCATATATATTGAACTATTGACATCATATCATTTATCACGCAAATCAAATCAAATGTTCACGCTGCGGCAGATCCTCCAAAAAGTCCATGAATATAGAATTCAACGGACAATTATTTCATTGATTTCAAAGTTGCGTATGATACCTTCAACCGTAAAATCATGGCCATTCTAACCTCGCAAGGGACTTTATCAACGTAATGGTTCCTTATGTGGGCTGTTTAACATGCCGTTACAGGATGTTATCAAAGGAGCAACACACAGGCACAATCTTCAGCAAATCTAGTTAGTTCGTCTGTTTTCCCAATAAAATGGATATTGTCGATAGAACAGTATCTGGGGTGGTGGCTGAACAAACTAAAACTCAAAGCAGCGAAGATTGGGTTGAAGAAAAATGCGTCAAAACTAAAGTACCGTGAACCGCTAATATGACGCACATGCTAAAAGCTGGTAACTCGGTTCTAATAACGATTGAGTTTGTTTTGTTTCGAGCATCGAGCCGCTATGCTGCCCGTTCTCCCGATACTCGACACTCGACAGTGCCTGAGTCGAGTCGAGTTGCACGACATGACTTACAAAATAGAGCCCATATTCATTCGATTTACTGTCCTTGTAACGCTGATGTCTTTAGAGTAGATGTCTTTTTTTGTGTTAATTTACTAACATGAGAATATTGCAAACTGGGGCCCCTAATATCAAAGGTCCGGTGGGCCCTTTGGCTCCCAGTCCGCCCCTGGATAAATTGATCAATTTTTCCTATTGTAATATGTATATATTTCAAATATGTTTTCGCCCTCTGTATGTTTTAAGCTTGCTTAACATTAACTGCTATTACTATAAAGTTCACATCAATTTCTTTGTTCGAAACATTATAATGCATAACACAAACCGCATCATTTTATCTCAGATTACGCAACGGAAATCACGATTTGCATGGGAGCTAAACTTGCGATTGTTTAATTCGAGGTGGCAACTCAAAATAATGCCGCTGGCTTTCACAGATTTTTCTGTACATTTTATGAACGTTTTGTTTTCTTTTTCCAATAAAATATTCTTCAAGAGTATTATTGCCTTTTTATACGACATATTTTTTGAATAGTTTTACTCATATTTTTTAGTCCTATCAACGAAAATATTGTGTTGGTCAATTTAAGCCTCGTTTATTTAATTCCCAAACGGGGTCATTTCGATCCCTTTGATGAGATGCAATTGCAACCTATATGGATAAAAAGGAGCAGGGAACAAATGTCCGACTAAAACAGCTTGCGGTTACTCCTTCATGCTGATTCCCGAACACGCTGCGTTACCATGCAATGTACGAAAGTAATTGTTAAGTCATGTTGATTTTCTTACAAAGCGTTTATGTGAAAAAAAATCGACGAGTAAGTAAATTTTCCCTCTTATTGTGCCACTTTTGAAAATTAGTTTTTGTACTTTTATTTTACTCAACGTAAGTTTATTTTATTTCTGTGTAAGTCCAAATAATGCTAAATTATTACTATTTTTATTGTCAGAAAAACTAAATTTTCATGACTTCTTGGATACGACATAAAATAACTGAACTGCGACAGCTTTTCTTGTAAATTTTGTTAGCTTTTGTTTATTATGGAGGTTGTTGTAGTGAATTCGACAATCATTTTGATTAGCTTTTCATCTATCTAGGATTTCTCCAAAGAAATAAATTAATTAACAAATTAAGAAATAAGAAACTAAACTGTTTTTAAAATTTGTTCCAACCACAACAGGTAAAAAATCATGTCCACACGATTCTGCTATCCTCTGCTATCCCCTGCTATTCAGGATACTTAATGCTTGTAGCAGGGTGTAGAAAATTTCAGCTGTTGTCTACTGATAATACGATCGCTCGGTGCAGCCGACAACGATCCGGACGGGCGGGCGGACGGACCAACGACGACAGCATGGGACTTTTTTTCCTCAACACTTTTGTTTCATCTTTCAGCTGCGATGCGATGCGGGGTTTGCATATGTTCATTCTGGTTTGATGGTCAATTCAACGGCACTACTGGTCGGAACTGTTCAAGCTGTACATATGGCCTTCGTCGCTGTATATACCTACTAGTGGTGATAAACTCAAACTGATAAATTTAATCGTTTTGCAACCGAAAAAAAGAAGATAAAACTACAGCGTTGCACATGCTTCGGACTTTGGAGTGACAAAACGGAAGACGGAACAAACGGAACAAGCATAATTGTGCTTCAATATTTTTAATCACAACAACAAAGTATAGGTACTTGTGAGTTTCATTTTATTTAGGCAAGCTGCGCCGACTCATTGACAGGCTTCCTGAAACGAGCCCCGAACCAGAGACTGACCGACTGGTGTTTTCTTAGGGGAAACTTGCTTACTGACCAGCTGTCTATCGATCGATGGCATGTCGCTGGCTGTAATGCTAGGAGTATTTCGAACAACCGTCGCAGTAAAACTCTTCAAGCTCATAACAAGACATGTTTGTTGTTCTTTGAACTTTTTAAACAACCACAGTTGCTTGTAAATTGAGTGTCTAACCACTAAAAACACTTGAGAAAATAAATCAATACATTGTGGTACCTACATTGGTTTTTTTTCACTTTTGATGGATAAAAGTGCACCTGGGAAATGGACAAATTTGCTGGTCTACCTGGACACCTTCAGTACTGTTTGCTTCATTCAGGAACAGAATAAATTATTACGATTTGATATCTTTTGCATAGAGTTATGCCAGAGTTTAAAAAGGTTTCACATTTGATCAAAAATCTTGGGTGAAAAACTAGGAGCGCACAGTTTTCGATTAGTTTGATCGGCAGGTGAATAATTTTTAATCGTAGTAGAACGAAATATTTTAGCTTAATCGCAGCGCATTTTGTTTATACTTTATTGCTCCTTAGCAAAAAACACTCTTTAGCTGTTGATGACAATTGTGACAATTGCGATCGATGCCAATTGTACTTATGTCAGATGTAGGCAATGTGCCCAGCGGTGCTTACAGATGGCATCCCCGCCGAACTTTTGAAAGTCGGGAGCGAACGACTGTATTGTGAAATCCATCAGGTTATACTAATGGTATGGACTGAAGAGGAGCTACCTACAGACTGGTTAGAAGGTCTCATATGCCCTATTTATAAAAAGGGCCATCGACTCGAATGCAGCAATTACCGAGGGATTACTCTCCTCAATTCTGCATATAAAATTCTCCGCGCATCCTGTTTCTCATACTGAGGCCATTGCAGGAAACCTTTTTTGGCGAATACCAGTGCGGTTTTAGTGGCCCTTGAATGTTCACCTTGCGATAAGTCCTCGATAAATTCGGGGAATTCAACTTGTAGACTCACCATTTGTATATAGACTTCAAGGCGACGTACGATTCAGTTAAACGAAATGAGCTGTGGCAGATTATGCTTGAACATGGTTTTCCAACAAAACTGATTAGGCTGATATGTGCTAGCCTTGTTGGTACAAAATCAAGCGTCACGATAGCGGGTGAGACATCGGATTAGTTTGTGACATTAGATAGTTCGAAGCAAGGTGACAGACTATCGAATTTACTGTTCAACATTGCATTGAAAGTTGACCTTACAGCTGTGGAAGAGGCGCACAAACATCGTAAGGAGGAAGCTGCGAGGATGGGGCTTGACATAAATTCTGCCAAAACGAAGTATATGGTGGCTGGTAGAGAGCGTGGTAGCCCTTCGGGTGTTAGAATTGCGGTGGTGATAGATGGAGATACTTTTGAAGTGGTCGACGAATTCATTTACCTTGGTACGTTAGTTGTCACAACGTGTAAGTCATTAAGTAAAAAGAGAATAGTGGCAGTAGCCTGCTACTCCGCACAAAACTCGCGCTCTATAAAACGCTAATTCTTCCAGTATAGAATATATTCTATGGCTACAAATCGTGGACTTTGAAAGAGAGCGACGGATGAGCTTTTGGCGTTTTTGGGCGTAAGATCCTGCAATCAATTCTTGGCGGCGTATTAGACGAAGGAGTGTGGCGCAGGCGCATGAATCATGAAATATATCAAGCGAAAATAATATTTAGCTGAGAACCCGACAGAGGCCATCGACTTCGAGGCAGACCCCGTACCCTTTAGACGAGTACTGCTGACGTGGATGCTAGAGCAGCGGGTGTTAAGGGGGACTGGAGGGCGGTTGCACAAGACCGAGAAACGCGGAGACGTCTCCTGAATTCGGCATGCATTCGATACGCGGATTGTCGCCGAAAAAGGACCGGAGAATTTGAGAATTCAATGAAATTTTGTACACGAGCACAGTGGATGGATTTTTAAATGAAACTAGTTTTTTTTAATTCTAGGGGTTCATTCGAACTTCGTTTATTTTAAAAATTGATAACTCTTGAATTAAGCATTGTAGTTTACGTACTTCTACCACTCGAGAACCAAGGTGGCTCTTGCCGTGTCCAGGGCTACTCGTCACTAATTCGTTAAGCGCCTCAACACATGCAAGTCGGCTTCAACCTGGTACAGCCATCTAACACGTTGGGCTCTTCTATTCCTGGTGCCTATGGAGTTCTTGAAGAGAACGGACTTTGTGCAGCAAAGTCGTCCAGCATCCTTGCGTCGTGACTGGCCCACCGTACGATGGGAATCTCCAAGTACTGCCTGCCACTCGTGGTTCATACACCTACGCCTCTCTCTGCTATCCGGTTGTAAAAAAAAGTCCACCATCCCCTTTCGTTCAAATACGGCAAGTTCGTGAAAGGCGAACGTTGTTTTCTCTGGAGCCTCCTACCATATATTTGGTTTTCGATGCATTGATTTGTAACCCAATTCTTCGAACATCAGTTTTTAGTCTGGTGTAGATTGCCTTCGCCGTTCCAAGGTTTCTAGTAATAATATTGAGGTCGTCTGCGAAAGCTAGGAGTTGGCTACTCTTGCTGAAGATTGTTCGTCTCGTTTCGAAATCCGCTTGCTGGATCACATCTTCAATAGCGATGTTGAATAACATACATGGAAGTCCATCACCTTGCCGCAACCCTCTGCGCAATTCGAAAGGACTCGCGAGTGCCGCGTTCTTGTGCATTATCAGTCATAGCTGTTCACGCTCGACTGTATCGTATGCTGCCCTGAAATCTACGAAAATCTACCAGGAAAGCCCGCCTTCGCCCTACAAATTCTCTTGCTATTGGGGATCGACGGCGTTACAAAATCTGGGAGAGCACCTTGTAGGCGGCGTTGATTAGCGTAATTCCGCGGTAATTACAGCAATTTAGCCGATCACCCTTATTGTAGACGGGACAAACCACACCTTCCATCCACTCTTCTAGTAGTTTCTCTTCCTCCTCCCAAATCCTTGAAATTATCAGGTGAAATGCCGTTGCTAGGAGTTCTGTCGGGATTCCTAGGCAAACTACCGTTGCGTCTCTTTTTGTCATATCGCCATTCTGATGCCCATCGTAGAACTGCTTCCACCTGTCGACCACCTGGCCTGAACAGGTTTTCTTCCTCGTCAGCCGGTTTCAGTGTATATGTCTTACGAGCTTGGTTCACCTTCCTATAGAACTTACGCTTGTCATTAGCCAGAAACAGTTGTTCTAGCTCTCTAAGATTGTCCTACTCCTGGATCGCTTTTTCCTCCTTATTCCGTGCTCGTCGATACTTGGCCAAATACTCCCTCATGGCAATGGTTGGTCAGTTTTTCAAGCGTTCGTTGGCATTCCCCGTCAAACAAATCATTTCGTGCGCTCAAGGTTACCTCACCTAGCACCGCGGCTGCGGCCTCATTGACGGCCTATCCTACTTCATCCGTCTTCGAGGGTTGAAGCACTTACCTTCATAGACCTTCACCTTACCTTCACCTTTATCCAGTACGCGCGCGTAGTTCTTGGCAACTTACGATAGTTTTGAGCGCATGTGAACTGCTACTAGGTCCGAGTCGTTATCTGTACTTCGTAGAAACCTACAGAACCTATAAAAACAGCTACAAAATGTCAATCCTATCAATCAAGACAAATCCTTGATTTCGTCTACTATCAATCCCTCCAACCAATATCTCATCCATAAAGATAAGAAACAGCAGCGGTGATAAAATGCAGCCCTGCATCACACCAGTAGTAACCCTTATAGGGTAGGACAAGATGCTATTGTGCTACTCCCACGAAAACGCCTCGTGCTGAACCTCGATGAGGTAGACTAGCTTATCTGGAAATCCTCTACGTCTACGCCTAAGTGCACCTGAGACTTTTTCGTGGTTGAGTCGGTCAAACGTTTTTTCGAAGTCTATGCATACCAGCAGAAGAGAATCTTGGAATTCGTGGTTTTAACTCGCCTAGTTTTGTGCCCCAAGGCAGTTATCTGAGTCAGAGGCTGCTTTAACCCTCTAACGGGTAAGACCGTCTGTTCTCTTCAAGAACTCCATCGGCACTAGGAATATAGGGGCCCAATGCCACCCCGACTCTACAATGCTTAATTTAAGAGTTATGAACTTTTAACCCTCTAATGGGTAAGACCGTCTATAGACGACCTTCGCTTTTGGAGCTCCAGAGCCACATATGAAATTTGTCTTGAATTGACAATGTGGGAAATATGTTCAGAACAGATTTCCTGACATATTGATACTAATATCACAACATTCTGACCATGTGTTCAAAAGTTATCATCTTTCAAAAACAAGAATTCCGAAAAATTCCGAAAAAAAATTATGGTGCGAATATTCCCTTTTTTACGTTTGAAGAAAAAGGACACCCAGAACAAAATTTTCGATCTCAAATTTTTCCTGTGAGTAATTTACATGCTTTTTTTCAATTTTGTGATATATTTGTACTGAAAAAATAATTGGGTAGAGCGTTAGGCATGAAAATCTAAAAAGATAAATTGGACTATTTCATACCTACCGGTCCTCCAGTTAAATATTTTCCCATGAAAATGAACACTTGAGCTTCTTTTGAGTGTACTTTCATGATAAAGTAATCATTTGCTCGATCGCATCGTTTTTACGATGTTGCCCGTTAGAGGGTTAACAAGCGAATAGTCTTAGTAGAATCAGAGCCATTCGTTGTCAAGTGACTTTAGCATAGGTTTATCCTCAGGCCTAGACTGGCTCTGGACTAAATGGGACCGTAAAAAAATTAAAAACGATGGTAGGGATCTGGAGAATAGAACTACGATTCTACGTACGTAGGGATATTTACATGCCATTTAATTAGCTTTACGAATTGTGTGCTATTATTTGATAGATTGATACGGCAAAATCTAATGGAAATGTCCAAAATACAGTAGGCGTAACGCTTGTCCAAAATAGATAAGTCGTCCTACAATCCATAAATTAGCTTTTTAAATTTTCTAAATGACAGTCCTGAAAAGAACTGTTTTGCTTTTTACCCCGCTTGGTGATAGCACCGAAGTTTGTATACACTTTTCTTCAATTACGCTGTTTGCGAGACTTTTCAAAACTCGCAGCAAGTGAAGTCGCTTTCTTACCTTCTGTTCTTCCCTCCCTCCATCAAGATCCACTTCCACTTAATTGGCCTAACGTCTTATGACAAGGCCTGCGCAGTATAATTTCTCCATCTGTTTCGGTCCATGGCAACTGATCTCCAGTTCCGCGGGCACCCAGTGCTTGCCAGATCTTGCTCCACCTGGTCTTGCCACCTCGCTCGCTGTGCCCCTCTACGTCTTGTTCCTACCGGATTTGATGCGAAAACCACTTTTGCAGGATAGTTGTCCGGCATTCTAGCAACATGTCCTGCCCAACATATCCGTCCAGCTTTAACCACTTTCTGAATACTTGGTTCGCCGTAGAGACGCGCGAGCTCGTGGTTCATTCTTCGCCTCCATACACCGTTCTCTTCCACTCCGCCAAAGATGGCTCTTAGCACCCGCCGTTCGAAAACTCCGAGTGCTCGTAGGTCCTCTTCAAGCAGTGTCCACGTTTCGTGCCCGTAGAGGACAACCGGTCTAATTAGCGTTTTGTACAGTGTGCACTTTGTACGGGGGCTCAAATTGTTCGACCGCAAGTGTTTGTGGAGTCCGTAGTAGGCCCGACTTCCGCTGATAATACGTCTTTTAATCTCACGGCTGGTATTGTTGTCCTCTGTTGCCAGCGATCCAAGATATACGAACTCGTCGACTACCTCGCGCTCGGTCCCGCCCGCCAGCATATACTTCGTTTTAGACGTATTTATCTTCAATTCTAATGTACCTCTTGCGAAACGACCGGCTTCACCTGCGTGGGGCACTCCGTATCTTAGGCAGTTGAAGAGGGAACGCAACCGAGTACAGCGTGCACATCGTAAACGTAAAACAACGCTGACACAACGCAACTTTAAACTTTCCAGTGCTGAATATCGTCGTTTGAATGCGGTTCTATATAAATCCTATGTACTGCGTGTGCAAACTGATCTCCGTAAACAACCGAAAAATTTTTGGAATTTCGTTAATTCGAAAAGGAAATGCTCGTTCATTCCTTCCCACGTGTGCCTTGACGGAATTGATGCTACATCCGTTTCTGAATCTTGTGAGCTGTTCGCAAACTTTTTCTCATCTGTGTTCGCCAATGAAACAGCATCTGATCAGGATGCACAAACCGCTGCCTCATACGTTCCAGCTGATTTGGTCAACTTGAATGTGTTTGAGATTACTGCTGACATGATAATAACCGCTGCAAAAAAACTGAAGCGTTCCTTCTCTGCGGGGCCTGATGGCATCCCAGCTGTAGTTTTGAATCGCTGTATTGTACCGTTAGTCGTTCCCTTACGCATTATTTTTAACAAATCCTTCGAACAAGCTAAATTCCCGAATATTTGGAAGGAGTCGTTTATGTTACCAGTGTACAAAACAGGCGACCGCCGGAACGTTAGAAACTATCGCGGAATTACTAATTTGTCTGCCGCGTCAAAATTGTTCGAAATAATTGTTAGCAGTATGATGTTGTCTCGTACAAAAACTACATATCTTCAGCTCAACACGGCTTCATGCCTGGTCGTTCCGTTTGTACGAATTTAATGGAGTTCACCTCTACCTGTATCTCGCAAATAGAAAATAAGAAGCAAGTGGACGCAATCTACACGGACTTGAAGGCAGCTTTTGATCGGATCGACCATTCAATATTATTGCGTAAACTTTTTCGACTCGGTGCATCCCAACAACTAGTGCGATGGCTCAGCTCGTACTTGCGTGACAGGGTATTGCGCGTGAAGCTTGGCACGTGTATTTCTGCGCAATTTACTAATACCTCGGGTGTTCCGCAAGGTAGTAATATGGGACCACTACTTTTTTCACTGTTTTTCAACGACGTCACGTTGCTATTGGACATCGGATGCAGACTTGTATACGCTGATGACTTGAAACTATTTCTACCTATTGGAAAAACTGAGGATTGTCGCCGCCTGCAAGAATTACTCGATACATTTGTTGATTGGTGTAAACGAAACTGGCTCACACTAAGTGTGGCAAAATGTGAAGTGATAAGTTTTTACCGTATTAAAAGTCCGATTCTATTTAACTATCAGATTGAGGGGTCTGAGCTGCGCAGAGTAGACCACGTTAGCGACCTTGGTGTGCTACTTGATACTAAGCTAACATTCGACCTACACCGTGAATCGATTATTTCGAAGGCAATGCGTCAACTGGGATTCATTTCTAAAATTGGACGAAATTTCAATGATCCGCATTGCCTGAAATCCTTGTATTGTGCTCTGGTTCGGCCACTGTTGAAAACTGTAGTATTGTATGGTGTCCTCAGCAGTTAACATGGAACCTGCGCATCGAACGAGTACAAAGGAAATTCATTCGGCTTGCCCTGCGACATCTACCATGGCGTCATCCCGAGATTCTCCCACCGTATTCTGATCGCTGCCGGTTACTTGATCTAGACTCGCTAGATTATCGACGAAAAACGCACCAGGCAGTATTCGTGGCCAAAGTCATCAACGGTGAAATTGATTCCCCCAGACTTTTATCTCTATTGGACTTTCGTGCTTCGCAACGGACTCTACGTTCCACCGGCTTACTGCAAACTCCATTCCACCGTACCGTCTATGGATGTAATGAACCCGTCACTGCATGTGTTAGAACATTTTCTAAAGTGGAAGAATTGTTTAATTTCGACGAGCCATCGTATAAATTTGTACAAAGGTTAAGAAGCACCAATGTTTTATAGAAACCATTCATGTAGACTATAGTCAGATGAAGTAATAATAATAAATAAATAAATATGCTGAATGCTTCGCGTTTCAGTCTGGTGTACTGATCTTCCACCGCCTCAAATGTTCTGCCGACAGCATCCACGTCGTCAGCAAAGCAGATAAATTGACTGGATTTATTGAAAATCGTGCCCTGCATTTCGATCGCCGCTCGCCTTATAACACCTTCACGCGCGATGTTGAATAGCGGACAGGAAAGATCATCTCCTTGTTGAAGTCCCCTGCGAGATTCGAATGGGTCCGACAATCCACCCGAGATTCTCACACAGCACTGAATCCCATCCGCTTACCGGAAAGCCGTTTTCGTCCAAAATTTTCCATAGCTCTTGTCGGTTTACGCTATCATATGCGGCTTTGAAATCGATGAACAGGTGGTGCGTGGGGACTCGGAATTCGCGGCACTTCTGGAGGATCTGCCGCAGGGTGAAGATTTGGTCTGTTGTAGACCGACCCTCCATGAAGCCGGCCTGGTAACTTTCCACAAATCTATTGGCTATTGGCGATAGTCGATGAAAGAGGACTTGGGACAGCACTTTGTAGGCGGCATTAAGGATTGTAATGGCTCGGTAGTTCTCACAATCCAGCTTATAACCTTTCTTGTAGATAGGGCAGATAACCCTGTCTTTCCACTCCTCCGGTAGTCGTTCCGTACCCAAATCTTGACAATCAGTTGATGCAGACAGCCGGCCAACTTGTCCGGGCCCATATTAATAAGTTCCGCTCCAATGCCATCCTTTCCCGCTGCCTTGTTGTTCTTCAGCCGCTGGATAGTCTCTTTAACTTCCCTTATCGATGGGGGTGGCACATCTTCGTCGCTTACTGCACCAATGTGGTCACTTCCTCCGCTATCATGGTCTTCCGCCTGCTCGCCATTCAGGTGTGCTGCTTCCACCTTTCGATCACCGCACGGTCGTCAGTCAAGATATCTCCGTCTTTATCTCTGCACATTTCGGTCCGCGGCACGAAGCCTTTGCGAGATCCGTTTAGTCTCTGATTTCCGTGTGTCGTGAAAGCGGTACAGCTGTTCGAGTTCTTCGCACTCCTTCTCCTCTTGGTGGCGCTTCTTCTCCTTGAAGAGTCGGGTTTGCTGCCTCCGCTTCTGTTTGTATCGCTCCACATTCTGACGGGTGGCTCTACGCAGCATTTGTACCCGCGCTGCGTTCTTCTCAGCCAATATCTGCTGGCATTCCTCGTCAAACCATTCGTTACGTCGATTCGGTACCACACTGCTTAGCACGTTCTCCGCTACGCTGTTAATGGCTGTTTTCACGGCATTTCAACAGTCCTCAAGAGGGGTTTCATCCAGCTCACCCTCTTCCGGCAGCGCGGTTTCGAGAGATAACGCGTAGTTTTCGGCGACCTCCGGTTGCCGTATCCTTACCATCACTAGGTAGTGATCCGAATCAATGTTAGCGCCCGGATAGGTTCTGACGTCGATAATGTCTGAAAAGTGCCGACCATCTATCAGAACGTGGTCGATTTGTGATTCTGTCTGGTTGGGTGATCTCCAGGTGTTCCGATGGTAGAGGTTATGCTGGAAGAAGGTACTACGTATTGCCATGTTCTTGGAGGCGGCGAAGTCGACAAGTCTTAGGCCGTTTTCGTTCGTTTGCGGGTGGGCGCTGAACCGTCCAATCACCGGTTTGAATTCCTCTTCCTGACCAACTTGAGCATTACAGACCCCGATGATAATTTTGACATCATGTCTTGGGCAGCGGTCGTATTCACGCTCCAACTGCGCGTAGAATTCGTCTTTGTCATCATCGGTACTTCCGAGGTGAGAGCTGTGTACGTTAATTATGCTTATATTGAAGAATCGGCCCTTGATTCTTAATCTGCACATTCGGGGGTTGATCGGCCACCACCCGATCACCCGCTTCTGCATCTCGCCCATCACTATAAAAGCTGTGCCCAGCTCGTGTGTATTGCCGCAGCTCTGGTAGATGGTATGACCATCTCTATACGTACGTACCATCGTTCCTTTCCAGCATACCTCCTGCAGCGCTACGATGTCGAACTTGCGGCTCTTCACTTCTTTAGAAAGCACGTGGGTACTTCCGAGGAAATTTAGAGACCGACAGTTCCATGTTCCTAATTTCCAATCGTTAGTCCGTTTTCGTCGCCTGGGTCTTTGCCGATTGTTCCGATTAGAGTTATTATTATTACTTACGGAGTCCATTGCTTTGGTTTTTTTAGTGGTCCAGGCTTGCAAAGCCCGCAACCAACCCCACAGTATCGCCGGAGGGCCAACGTAGCTCGAAGGAGCCCTCCTTCCCTGTCAGCATACGACCTTGGTTTCCACCGCGGTTGGTTACCCGATCTCCACCGAGGTTGCTCGTATCCCGGCTGGTACCACGAGGAGGTAGGGGTAGGAGTTGCTAGGTAAGAGGCTGTGAACCACTGTGGGGTCTATTTTATGCCCAGTGCACAAGGCACTGATGGTACGCATTACCAAGCCATTTACCAGCCATCATCCATCCATCAAGATCCACGATTTATATAAATTCTTTCCATTATTCCTACGGGCAATGACGATTGCATCGGGACTTTTGTAAACTCTTGACGCATTGACGATTGCACGGAAAAGTATATAGAAACAACGAAGTCTCCAATGATATACCTATGCAAATGCGGCAGTCCAGGTAATTCTAGACGTGTTCAGCATGGTGCTATAAACGTATCTGAATTAAAATTATTGTCTAGGTAGATACTGAAATTAAAGTTGGACATCCCAGACGGTAGCTCAAAGAATGGTTTAAGTTTTATTTGAACTCTTACAATAGTTTTTATGAGCAATCATAAAACCATTTTAAGTAAGAAATAAAATTTACAGTGCTATTTTGGATAGTTATAAAACCCTATATGTTTGTTGAATTAATTTGGGAAGCTCCGTGAGAGACTGTTGAAATTCACAAAGAGTAACCATAAGCTATCGAAGATGTAGTTTGAGAAAAGAAAGTAGGTCTGCGATTACGGTAGATACGATAACCGTAAATTCGTCTACAGGGATGACACGATCACTTTGACTCAATTTACATTCATTTGACAGTACCGTCTCAGCCAAGCAAAATTTGACAATGTAGAATTAGTTATTATCTACAATTTTGCTGAACAAAGTTTTGCTGTATCTTTTGTAGTTACGGCGCTACACTGCTAGTAACTCATTAGTGACTAAATGAACGTTCAGTTAGTCACTAAAGAGGTACTAGCATTGTAGCACCATAAATACAAAAGATGCAGCAATACTTTATTCAGAAAAGTTGTAGATAATAACTAGTTCTTCAATCGGCCCATATATAACTTTTTCAAATTCTGCATGACTGAGACGGTACTGTCAAATGAATGTGAATTGAGTCAAAGTGATTGTGCCATCCCTGGTCGTCTAGACGAATGCGGATAACCGCGTTAAGTATCAAGAGCTTAGGCTACATGCGTAGGATCCTGAAGATTTATATCCTGGACCGGATTCGATTTGCGTGCTAAGTATTCGCGATGACGGAGCTTCACCATTTCTTACTCTCCGGAATGTCCCACAAAATGCGCATTTTTATTTCTGTTTCTTGCTCTTGTCCTTACCTTACTCATATTGTAAACTTTTATAGATGGCAGGACCGTAACTCCATCAACGCAAATAGAACATAGGACGACTGGGATTATATCAGGACATTCACAAGGCTCCATTCTAGGTTCAACAATTTGAACCATTTGGAACGACGCTGACGCTGAAGCTACTCACAAAGGTTTAGAGATCTTTGACTTTGCGGGTGCAGTAATCGGTAATATGCTTGAAGAGGTGGAAATGCTTGCGGTTGATATAATTGAACAATGCACATTGGCCCAGAATGGAAATTTCAGTGGAAACTTGATTTTTCTGCAAAACTTTCGGTATGATCCTAATGTTTCATGTAATAAAAGCCAAATTTCATCCGAGACACTGAATTTATTGCTGGAATAATTCCTATTGGCATAATTATGGCATAAAACAGCGAGTATGTAGTACAACCGAAGAGATTAAAGAAATTCAAAGTACCGTGAAAGTGGAGTTGATAACAAAGTGAAGGTTCGAATGGAATATGGCGGTGGATGAACACAGGATGGGGCTGGAAACCCAATTTGGTTCACGACTGTATTACTTCTCGTTAGAAAGATGGCTGTGAAAAGCTATGTCGAATTGGTTGCCATCTTAGTATCGGTGCACATTTCGAGTTTGGTACCACGAAGAAAAAAGAATCCCTAGAGGTATTCAATAGATATGTAAAAAAGTCGCATTCAGATCCAGGAAGAACAAGAGCTTAGGGCCAGGAAGTGGACGCTCTATATGTGAGGTTCAATAAGCAAGAGCTGCGTAATACTCATCAAGCCAGGAGGCTCGGGTGTCTGTTTGCAGACTTCCCTCTTTTCAAAAAAATATTCTTTACCTTGAGTATTGGTATGGAACGGTGAACATACTTATAGAACCACATCGGCGAAGTCACGGTACAGCACGTGTTAGGAATCGTGTGCAGCAACACAATGCATAGTTCCTGTACGCGCCTCGCCAGGCGCCGATGCTAACCAGTCAATTTGTAATAAAACTTCCGCCGAACGGACGCCCCCTTGGTACGGTCGTTAAAAGGGGTAATAATTAACTATTCATGAGTTTTTTTCTTCATTCGCGTCTTATTTATGATGGTTGATGAGTGCCACACGCGCGCGTTCCGCCGGAGCAACAGTTGGAGGCATTTCTTCACTTGATTCCTGGCTTATCATGATTCCGATACAGGAATAGCATCAGCAGACATACATATATCTTCGCTGCTGGAGCAAGAACACACGCGTAGTACGATTTTTTTCGCTGCTGTTGCAGAATATGCGAAACTCGGTGGGGTTCCACGGTTTGTGGCGGACAATAATATTTGCTTTCCCCTTTCTTTGTGTCGGAATTAGAGGACTGCTGCAGGCTGCTGGTTGCAAACTCACTCACATGCCACATCTTTTGACTCACTTCTCGATGCGCAGAAAAATAAGCCAGTTGCGACACATTCGAGTTGGTCTGCACATATGTCTGCGTTATAAATAAAACGAACGGGACACATTCGTCGTGGCAGCTGGAAAGCATCAATTATAATATGAGTCGCTACTAAGCGTTTAACAAAGAAAGGAAATCGTAATTGTCGGTTCCTATCTGGTTTCATTAGGATGAGTTTTGTTTCGGTCCACCATATTGAATGAAAATTTTCTAATACAAAAAATAAGGATTTATTTAAAACACTGTTTATTCAATCTGTTCTAGTTGTTTAAAAACTCATTAAAAGATAAAAGGCTATCATTGTCGAGTGTCGACACTGTTGAAACAAAAAATTAAAAATCGAAATTGAGGGTTTGCTGGAATAAAAATTATAAAACAATCCTGTGAAGTGGATATAAAAATTCCTTCCAATTTCAGCGATTCTTTTGTTCGCTGATATTGCACTGCATCAGTAACCCTTATATACGTACGGTGTGCACTTTACAATAGCCCCCCTTTTCTGTCACGCGTTACTGGTGATGCGTATCCCGACAAAGTCACGACCGTGACGCTGTCCGTCGGCACGCCTAGAGTTTTAATTGCTCCGCTACTGAGTTTTCAAAAGGGGAAAGAAAAATTTCTTCCTCGCAAGCCACAGTGCAGCGGAAAGGGGCAATTTGGCGGTGCGGTACCGTACCATCATCCGATCAAATCATTTCCAGCTACAAAGCTGACACCGGGCACGCTTCTGTCGGGGCGGATCGGTCTACAAATGCCGTATTTTTTCCTTGGGTCTGTTCTGTAAGTAAGAGGAGCCGCATATGGTCTG
Source organism: Sabethes cyaneus (assembly GCF_943734655.1). NCBI lineage: Eukaryota > Metazoa > Arthropoda > Insecta > Diptera > Culicidae > Sabethes > Sabethes cyaneus. The sequence goes on from NC_071355.1 coordinate 54,978,860, forward strand.
ATGGACGGTGCGTCTTTTTTCGGTAGCAATCCGGTGTATGCAGAGAGATATGACAATACGAACGAAGCCCATAACGCGATCGTAAATAAACGGATGGCACGCGTACGGAACGGAAGTTGCTGTTTCCTTTTCACTTCGTTCGCTGTCGCCGTATGCTCCCGCCGATCAACCGTTTGCTCCGAGGGGCGATCTCATCAGGATGATCCGTAGGTGAGCATAATGGAAATTAGGAACGGTTTTCATCATCATCTCGCCAGATCGGTCTGTTTTGGCATGCGGGAAAGGCAGTACCTACCTACCGATTGATATACCAAATGGTGTAAGGATGTGCAGAAAATGATCTTCGCCTGTCTCGGGATGTGCTGCAAACGATGTACACGTATAAGCTGCTGAATAAGAAGAACAAAGCATACGGTAAAATTGATCTTTCGGTGCATCGTGCTTTGGAACAGCAGATGACGTGCTTGCGACTGGGATGATATTTGCCAAAGTGCAGCGAGAACAGCACATCTTTTAAAATTTGAACTTAATTTGTTAACTAAGGTTACAGTACATAGTTTACATGTATAATTTACGCTCAGCTGTCACTAAAATTACACACTTGGAAGGAAACCATCAGGGCAACTAAATTGAAAGAAATGATAATAAAATCGACGTTTGATAAGCTGAAGGAAGAATCAATGAAATTATAATAATACGCTCAAAGTAGGAATTCGGTGCTAACATCATGATGCCGAAGTGTGAGCTTGTATGCTCTTTGCAAAAAAAGGATCAACTTTCCGTTCAATCCAATTTCGGATACTCATCTCTGCTGTAGCAGTTCAACAAACGAGTGAAACGGAGTAAAAATACATTTAAGGGATTCCATATTATTGTAAGTCATGGACTAAAGAAGCACCAGAGCACGAGGGATACATTTTACACCATTTTACTCCAGTCGATACCCGTCAATGTGCATCCTGCGATGACATACGAAAGGAACCGATGGAAGAAAGAGCCAAAACCGCAATATGCTATTGAATGTTCCGATTGAACGGAGAAGATAGATAAGTGCAGTCAGAACTCGGGATAAAAACACTAGTCTCCCAGGCAACAGGGACGGACAGACGCGGTGCGGTAGCATGCTGCGTGCTGCCATTCGCACGACCCGGGGTTATCGATTCTTGTATTTTGGCTTTCTCTTGTTAATTCCTTCGCTGAGAAGTGCACATATGCATCTTGTTTGTCTATTTTCGATGTTTACATTCTTTGGGTCGCCTTTTTGGATGATTACAATTGAAAGGGACCTTTTTGGATGATTACAATTGATATTTTTTCGTTTCGTTTTATTGTTGATGCTGGGTAGAAAGCTGTTATTCGCTAGATCGATGTAATATTTCATCAATTCAATCACCCATTGAAACCGCTTCTCGAAGGAACATTTGAAGAATGCTCAGAGATATGGAATTTTACATCCAAACCACGGTTAGCTAAAAATACAGCTTCAACCAATGTTTAAATTCAACTACTCAGTTTGTATCTCAAATTGAAGAAATTTTAACCATTTGTTTTTATTGTACAAGGGCAGGCGGGGCTCGCACCAACGTGTTTTCGGTTGAGATCCGAATGTTTTACTCACTAAACTACTGCCGCCCGTTATATTAGGTAGTCTAATACCTAGTTTAATTTTATTCTCCCAATTCTATCATTCCCGTGTACGTACCACACACTCCTATGCAACAAAATATTTTTTGTATGACTGCTCTTTGTTTCTACCGCCGAGATGATAGACGGTTCTCTACTCGGTCAGTGCGATAGAAACAACCAGTGCGTTGCCGATAGTCGCTCCGGCAAGTCTCGTGATTAATCACCACCAGGTGTGTTTTTTATTTACTCGTATATGATTCTGTACGCGATCATGACCGTAAACTATTTTGTAACGGAAGGAAGCGTCTCATGCGTTTGTCTTTCAACTAACATGTGGAATGTTTGACACTCTGCTCTTCAGTATTCAGTTTTTTGTTTAATTAACAGCAATACATTCGAAAGTACGTAAAGAATTCCGTCGCTAGTCGTTGAGTGCAGTTTTCTCCATTCTGAAAACTTCTGCATCATTTCATGTGCTCGAATATTCCGTCTACCACGTTTTCATACAAGAATTTGTTAACAGACTTTTAGTTTCTTAATTCTTACAGTTAATCGATATAATCGGTTGAAGGGTTAGTTGAGCTCTTTTCCTTGCCAGTACTTTCTGGGCGCCAAGTTCGATATTCAAATGATAAAATCGACCGAAGAAAAGAAATAGTTTTACGCTGTTACAAATTAGTTTACTTTTGGGACATCAACCTGGTCGATGTTTCAACGAAATAAATGATTTCTGACCTGTTGGGACGGAAAGCTTCGGTCACTTTTTTTCTAAAATCGAAGTAAACGAAACCGCAGGTGTATAAGATTGTCATACCGGGCCCGGGAAGCAAATGCGTGCTCACGTGTGATTGGCTGATTTGTTCATTTTTGACATTTCCTGATATTTATGCTTATTTCAATAGTGACTCGATAATTTTTTATTATATTCTCTATATCAATCAGCGCATAGAAATTTTTTAATCGGTTGGTACAAATAGCTCTCAAATTCATTGAAAAATGACTGAGTCATAGGCATGCGAAACGTAACCACTTTTCGTTACATGTTCATTTTTAGTAATTCTAAAGTGCATCAAAATATAGAAAACAAAAACGTAGTACTACGTTAAAATTGTGAACAATTAAGCCTTCAGAAAACAGATCAAAAGCGATAAAAGATGGCAAAGATACGAAAAACGTTGAGTTTGGATAAAAAAATTCAAAAAAGTGACTAGAAAACAACAAAAACACGGCGAAACGACGCAAAAGATGATGCAAATATGACAAAATACGAAGAAGACTGATTAAAATTTGTTACGTTGAGCGTCTTTTCAGATTAAAACGGAAGAAAAAACGTCAGTATGAGTGATGATAGAGAGAAAAAATAACAAAAATGGCTAAAAGCTGCCGAAAAAACGACAAAATATTTTAAAAACAGACATCAAAAAACGACAGACAATGAAAATACTACGAAAAAATTACAAAACGGCATACGACGGAGAGATGGGTTGTGTACAAGACACGACCGCATAGGTGACGCAGGACTACGTAAGGGTACCGCAAGAATAAACGCTACTGCGACGCGACTTCGCTCACATTCGTTTAAATATGTATGTTGCAAGCAACCAACTGACGCAAAGCAGCAAATGAAATGTTTAGAACTATTCTCGGATTAGAGAATCGCTAATTTTCCTCGCTTTGAGCTTTCGCCATTGTTTTCATGTAAGACAACATTTCCGAACAAATTCTTGCAGTATCTAAATGGATACAATCTGGTAAAAAAGGGAGATTACCGCTCACTTTTCTCTCACGTTTCACTTTCAGGACATCAATTTGGACTATATTCTCTGTTTAAAGATAAAATCGGTTGAAAAAGGGGTGGTTTTATACTTTGAAAAAACTGTTTATTTTCAGGACATCAAATTGGACTAGGTTAAATGTTCAAACGATAACATCACTTGAAGAAGAGGGGTGGTTTTGCACTCTGGCGTACTTCCCAAGCTTAGATATCGAATTGATTCAGGTTTAAACGTCATAAAGAAATCTTCAACCTGTTGGGACGGAGAGTTTCTGTCACTTTTTTGCGAAAAACACATTCAAACTTTGGTGACGTTTTTTCCAACCAATCAAGATGCGAGGATTCTAGTTGGACAATGCTTCATTATTTTAAATTTTTCAAAAGTGTACACTTACGAATTAATAGCGTTCTTCATTTGTGCCAACACGTAGAAAATGTTCCGATCGATTAGTGCAAAAATGTTGAAAATCGATCGGGAAACCATTAAACTAATAGCATTTAAAACCTGACCACTTTTCAAGAAAGATTTTTTGAAATGACACCCTATCTAGCAAAAGCTTGACGTAAGACGTAGTGCTACGAAGTATCACATGTCTAGGTGGAATGAAGTGGGGTTCATCCGTGTAAAAAGGAACTCTAGTATATTAGAAAACATTATGCATCGAGATTAATATACAGTTTTCAGCACAACTAACAATAAGTTAATGCTAATAAACCTTCAAGTGGAGCACAAATATCGGTGAAGCTATCATTTAAACTAAAATTTTGATTAAATTTTGGTTCTTTTTTAATTTTGAAACGACATTATAACCGGATGAAATACAGATGGTAAAAGTCATGCAATGGCAAAGTCCGGTTATGCTGAGTGTTACGATCCTATTGACTTTAGCAGTCTCTCTCAGTTAAAATTCATAGATACGATGACTGGCTTGTGGCTAATTGTGATAATTGTGCAAATCGAGTTAAAAGATGTAAATTTCATTCAAAACTTTCAGTAGAGATGCAAATCTACATGCGAATCCATGTTTACTTTTAACTAACGCAAATATGTAGAACTAGTTCGAAGGCAAATGATTCCAATATACAGCGAACATTTAGGTCTGATTGGATTCCCTGCTTTTTCCTACATCGGTCCTATTCCATTCGTCAATATAGGTAGAAGATGTTTCCTCCGGCAGCCCCTATGCTGGTAGAATCGTTCTCAGTATCGAAAACAGCTGTTCGTACGATCGAATATAAAAGATAAATAACATACGTACGCTCGACCGTACGAGGTACAAGGATGGCTCGGGATCTTTTTTCCCTCACTAACATGGAATACAACGACAAGCATTGGCACTACGGTGCATCTGGCGTGCGACCTGGCGTGTGAGCTTTGACTACACATGCACCCCGGCAAGACAACAGCAGCCAGCGTCAGTGTACAGGCAGGGATGGTGAATTGTACGATGCATTCTGATGCACAATGAAGCGAGAGAACAGCACTGCTCAAACTCAGGCAAGGATGAAATTTTGTGATTACTGTGGCAGACAGACGGTGGAAAACCGAACGCTGCCGTGTAAAACGTAAACCTGAAGAGAAGGTTCCGTTCTTGCTTTCCTTTGGCTTATAGGGATGTGTACATAGACGCTAGCCAGGGTAAATTTGAACCCTGGGATGTAATTTTGTGAAGGTTTATTTTTAAACCATAAGGGATATCTCTTCTACTGATCTATAGAGACAAATTTCAACGAACTGCAGGTTATTAACATATTTTTTGAACAATGAATAATTCATTTCTTTATTCGTTCCCTTATTTATTTTATTACTTTTATTATTGATAAAATACCAAATATTTTAAATGAAAAACCAAAAAAAAACTATTTGTTTTTGTGACCTAAAGTTACTCGAGGTTAAATAAACTTTTTCTACAATTCCACCGTATTTATCAGCTCGAATTCAATTTTCCTCGCCTACAGCTAGCAGCACGGATACGCAGGAGTCCCGCATGAATGAGTCAATCGGACAGACAAGGACCGGCATGGGAAACGAGCGACAGGGAAGAAAACGTATGAAACGTACGATAAACGAGGATCACCGAGAGGATCGCGCCGAGGGACGTAGCAGCCGGCTGCAGCTCAGGCCACAATTCGAAACAATTATGCTGGCATCGTCCGCAGCCACGCGACTTCGACCAATCAGAAGGCCGGATTCTACGAGCAGTCGTACGCCTGCTGCTACAACATGTTCCTCGGTCGGAAACAACAATAACCTTACATTTAAGCGACAACCAAACGAGAAGAAATCGAAATCACCAAAAACCGAAACCAACGAAGACGCAGGCCAGTGGAGCACTATATGGTGTGCAGATGTTTTACATGTAGCAAACTGACGGACTACACGCTATAGGAGCGAATTGATACGGTAACTTCGAGTGGCTCAACACCAACCACATCATACATACCTATATACATACATGTGATAGACGTGCAAAATAAAGGAAACCGACCGGTGGTAGCACGGTGCATTTGATGACTGGGACAAACAAGGCAATCGAAAAAGCACCTTGCGCTTTTCTCCACCGTCTTCATTATCATTATCAGCGGACGACACCGGAGCAGTTGCAACCCGAATTGATAATTTATTTATTAACGGTACCGAGTCATCTGAGGACTAGCTATTCGAAAAAGTTGTTTATTGAAAGCATTCAACAGAAGTGATGCCGCGCACATGTCGACGCAAAAAAAACTCGAAAAATTTTGGGCGCGTGCGTGGGGTATCGTCGACGCAAACCAGCTGCCCCGTATGGTAGTAAATATTTGAATAATGACGGAGTGTCGCGATAAAAGTCGCTTCCCCGGCAGACAAGCTGCTATCAATGCGGTTCATTCATGCGACCATAGTTTGGGAGAAAAACGCTTATCAACCAACAGCGTGCCAAACGGGTAAATAAGAACGGTCAAATATTGACCTACGCTCAAACCTTGACTTGTGTTTACGTTCAAATTTGGAACTGCAATGCAGAATGAGGAGAAAGTACGCATTCTTTGCTAGCAGAACGATTGTGGAACTCGATTAAGGCCGCTATTTGCATTAAAATTGGGTGATAATTATCTCGAGAGGCCATCTGTAACGCTCAATTTAAACAAGCATGATAAAAAGCATTTGATTCTTCGAAAGTTTCAGCCATGGTTGTTTACGTGTGAAAATGATGTACGGCACCAGTTTTTTAGACGCTATCAAGTCTAATCTTTGTTTTCCATACTCTGGGAGAACGACCTTCTTTAATTTTGCCAACATATACTACTTTGCTTGCATAACAGCTTCACAGTGAGAAATTCGGTTCTTTGGTTCTAAGACAAAAATTAAAAATTCTGACTGTGACTGGAAAAAGCTTATTTGTAGACATACTAGAAGTCAACATCGTTTCTCAGCGTATTAGTATCTGACCCGGAACAAGAGGTTGGATTAAGAAACGTGTTGTCTCTATTTAACGCTAAAACCAAGATAAGAGTTTCGTGGTACTGACAGGGTAACCTACCCAAATACTACTACTGTAAAAAACAAGAAAATTTGACGAAAAATTGGCGCGGACTTAGTCAACATTGCAAAGAATTGGAATGGAAGCTTGGTACTGCTGGAAATCTGTCGCAAAAGAGAGAATATATGAAAGATCCGTGATAGCAAAGTTCAATTTTACCAGAATGGTGGAACCTCAAGCGAGCTGGAAATGGCCATTGTAGTCTTGTGCGGTATGCGAATCGATCATAAACATTACCAACATACGCTCCCTATTCCACGGAGCAACTCCGAAAGCAAAAGCAATGACTGGTATGGTGGGGAATGCCAACAACCGATGGAGCGGAACAAAGAGCTTGGCAAAATTATCTGGGTATCTCCACGAGAAAGAAGAATTTGGCCAATTACTGCCCAGCGCGGAACCGATTGACCGTGATCCTGAAGAGTAAAAAGCGCCTGAAGGGGGATAAAGATCGTGAAGAATTAGACTCCATTTCGTAAGGGTTACACACCGAAAATTGACATGCGTAAAAAGGTGGAAGGAAACCTGATCATAAACGAGCGCGAGGTGGTCGACTGGTGGAAGTAGCGCTTCGATAAGAATCTAACGGGTGATATAACCGAAGAAAGTTAACGGGAAAGTGCCCACAAACGATGATGGCGTCCCGGCTCTTGATCTCTATGAGATCCGGCCGCGGCATTACACTAATGAATGTCGCCTCACATGGGTCTCTCCGAGATCTTGTTATGTCGTTAATCGCCAATTCCAAAAGAATTTGTTGGGAAGTTAAGCCAAGCGCCCAAGTAACAGTTCTAAGTCGAATAGTTTCGTAAAAGCTTGAGCTCCACCAAAACTTTCTGATGATCGCTATGAAACTATCTTCCGAGCAAGTGGCCCACTCCTTAGAAGGTTTTTATAACTTCTATAAGAATCTATATATTTAAGAGCATGGTCTGTAACCAAAACCAAGCCCCTCAGAGAGCGTCGTATTTTTGTGGTAAGAATAGCTTACATTAATTAAGCTGACGTATCGTTAGCTTAACGGTTATACTGACGTGGTAGTCTGCAAGACACCTAAACTTAACTTAATAATAGTTATTAATGAATTATTGAAATTCATATTTTAATTATTTTAGGATTGAGAGCGTATGTTTAGCAACCTATTGGATATAATAAAACTGGATATTTGAGTCGACAAGACATTGCCAACTTCTGAATCAAAATGCAATGCATAAAGTATTTCACTACAAAAACTATTTTTATGCCAACGTAAGACATCACCCCGTTGATGGGAAACATATTTCCCGAAACCGGTCGGTTCAAAAGGTAAACTATCCGTTTGTAAGAACTATTAGTGTTATGTCCCGTTCACTAAATATTGACATAAAGTATTTGTTGCACTTTTCTGATATCTGGTGTCCGTCAGAGGCTGACGTCGTAGCCGCAGAAGGTTAAACAAAGACCACATTGCATTCAAGACGAGCAAAAGTAACGTAGTGGCAAAAGTAACGCAGTTGAGTTGTATAGCGTTAGCGTTACGTAACGTACCTCGGATTCGCTCTCAATTAGACGCGAAGCGACTCACGTGGGTTACAACTAGTTAGGTTATAAGCTCAAAAAGTCTTATCACACTCTGCTTAAAATAGCAGTAAAACTAATTACGCTTTTCGCTGCTTGACCGCCACTACCATAATTTAATGAAGCTTTTCGCTACAAAGCAATAAAGCATACAGCATGTTCTGGTGAAAAGCTAAATCAGTTAGCCAGCTTTGGTAATTTAAAAATATATCCGTGAGCAGAAAAGTTAAAGTTTTACTGTCAGATCATTTACATTTACATTTATTGGGGTACTAGCTGACCCGACAAACTTCGTATTGCCACAAATTAAACTACGTTGTACATAAATCGTGAATCTCGGATGACCTTTGTCACAATCTTGAGCTTTGCAAGTTTCTGGGGAGTTCATCGGTGTTTTAATATACAAATTTTCCTCACAGTAATGTAGAAAACAACTCCCCCCATTGCTTAGCCTGATAAAATAAAGCGGATAGCATTTAAATATTCGCCATCATTACAAACCATTTCGCCGAATATCATTTTGCGGAACACCAATTCTCGGTTGACCATACCGCGGAATATAGAGTTTCGCAGAATTCCATTTCGCAAAAAACCTTCCGCGGGATGTACCATTTCACGGAAAATCTTTTCGTAGAAAGTACCATTTCGCAAGGGTGACCCAACTGAAGGAAAGTAACAGAAATCAGTAGATCTAGGAAAATAAATAAACCTAGATAGAGGTGATCTCTACGGGGGGCTGCCCCCCGCAGTGGCCGGCGCTTCCGACAGTAGGTCGCCGGCAACACTCGCGGCCTATGGCCGTCTCGCGCTGAATTATCTAATGTTACTATTGATAGTTTTTGGTGGTCTTGTTATTGATTAATGTTTTAGGAAAGAGTCTAAAATTTCTCGAGTTCGATTAGTTTTTGAGTTACGCAAAAATGTCTGTTTTATTTGTATGAGAGTCCTTATCCCCCTACCACAGGGGTGAGGGGTTTCAAACCGTCATTAAAAAAAATTCGTGCCTCCAAAACTCCCCTTACTTCTCGAGTTATGCGGAAATTTGTATTTCATTTCTATGGGAGCTCCGCCTCCTAAAAAGGGGAGGAGTCTCAATTCACCATAGAAAATAAATTGCCTACAAAAACACCTACATGCAAAATTTGGTTCCATTTGCTTTATTAGTTCTGGAGTTATGAGGAAATGTGTGTTTCATTTGTATGGGAGCCCGCCCTCTTAGTGGGGGGAGGGGTCTCTAACCATCATAAGAACCTTCCCTGGCCCCAAAAACCCCTATATGCAAATGTTCACGCCGATCGGTTCAGTAGTTTTCGATTCTAGAAGGAACATAGGGCAGACAGAAATCCATTTTTATAGGCATAGATTTGTCTGGGAGCCCCCCCCGTCCTATTAGTGGGGAAAGGGGTCTTTTACCATCGAGAGAACCTTCCCTGACCGCAAAAACCCCTACATGCAAATTTTCACGCCGATCAGTTCAGTAGTTTTCGATTCTAAAAGGAACATAGGGACAGACAGACAGATATCCATTTTTATAGGTATAGAAGATTTCATCTGGCATAAAAATTGAATAAAATCTTATAATCTTATATTTCTGTGCAAATAAGTGCGATGGTTCGCCGAACTCAAATAGTTCCTCCACCTTCGAAAAAGTCTGAATCCGTGATTGGTTCGTTATATCCAAATGGAGAATCAATTTCACCATTGATCAGTTTAGCCACAAATATCGCCTGATGCATTTTGCGTCTGTGGTTAAGCGTGTCTAGGTCGATTAAACGGCAAGTTATCGGGATGACGCCAAGGGAGATGTCGCAAATTCGAACAAATCTCGCGTAACTTTTCAAAAGGACCTAAGTAACATTGAGAGACTCTCTTTGGTCTCTCTCTCTTTCGATTATTACGACGACAATAATGCATTTTAACAAAAGTTTTCTTGACGATTAATTAGTTGGTAACACCAGCAACCGATTTATGCAAGGCAGATGTTTTAAAGTGCATTTTCATCGCCGTGGCAACCGAAAGAGAAGAGGCACAAAGAGAATCTCTCATTGTTACTTAGGTCCTTTTGAAAAGTTACGCGAGAAATCTCCTTTGCACACGTTCGATGCGTAGATTCCAAGTGATCTGCTTGGGAAAGCAAACTAAATTACAGTTCTCCAGCAGTGGGCGTACTAGCGCGCAATACAAGGATTTTAAACAATGGACATCCTTAAAGTCTCGTCCAATCTTAGAAATAAACCCAATCTTTTGAAAAAACCAATTCACGGTGTAAATTGAATGTTAATTTAGCGTCCAGTAAGACACCCAGGTAGTCCGACTTTATTCCGGAACCGGAACAGAGGTAAATCGGACCGGAATAAAGTCGGACTAAGAAAGTTCGTTCCGATTTTGAACCGGACCGGAACCCGAGCTTCAATTTTCGTTCCGATGTCGAACGCTACACCCAGGTAACTGTCTACACCAATCGGCAAATAAATTCAGTAAATCCTGTAATCGACGTCAGTCGTCTACATCACTAATCGTAGCGTATAGTTTCAAATCATCGGCGTATACTAACTTGCTGCCAGATTCCAGTAGTAACGCCACATCGTTGAATAACCGTAGAAAAAGTAAAGACCCCATGTTGCTGCCTTGAGGCTCTCCAGATTTATTGGTAAACATCGAGGAAATACTGGATCTGAGTTTCCCATGTAGTACTCTACCGCTGAGGTATAGTTCAGCCATTCAATCATTTGTTGGGAAGCACCGAGACGAAACAGTTTCCGTATATATCCCATAGAATAAATAATAAATTTTCAACAGTCTCCGTAGTTGTGTCGCATATGTACATTAAATTTTATCGTACATGTTGGTATGATAGGCGGATAAAATCAAAGCGCCATCGAAATATTACAATTTTTGAAAACTAGTTGTTGGTTTTAATTTTTTTATTGTAACACATTTTGCTTTGATGAATTTTCGTTTACGAGCTAAACATAATACTAGAATAAGGCAATATGCCCTCGCCAATAAAACCTTAATAAAATTAAAATAAAATCAAGTGGCTGTAGAGTTGTTATTTGGGAGGGCCTCATGGGAGCCCATCTTACTACAGATCAGACTCGTCCAAATGTTTTGCAAATATCATCAGGAATACAATGTATCCACATTCCACACATATTGTCGTGATATATGAAAAACTAACAACAACCTTCGCCTTCCACAGACAGTGATTATTGTGTCCTAGGAGCAAAGTAGGGCTGAGAGAAGAGTAGGGTCCGAGTCCGGTTATTATTCCATTCTAGCTTGGTTTGATCCGCGAGTGCCCTAGCTTGGGTAAAGAGGAATGATCTACGAACCTAATTTTTGCTCGTTCCACTTCGCGTTTTGTCCCACTTTGTTTGGATACTATAAACACTTTGATTTCATTACTTTCTTCCATCATTTCCTCCGTTATGAAAGGTATATAACACTCTGTATAATCAATCTGTAGTCACCCAGAAGCATTATTAGATATCATTGCAGGATGTTATCCTTTCACAATTCGAAATGTCCATTTTTATTGTATTACTAATATATAGCCACGACGATAAATTGTACATTTATAATAGGTTCAATATTAGAATCATTTCTAACTTGAGCTGTGCCTTTTTTTGTCTTACTAACAATTTATATCTTTCAATATCTGCTTGTGGCAGCTCAGGCTGCTCAGTACTTTAGCCCATTTTCAGTAAATGCTCTCTCGAATCCTGTTACCAGATGCCTTTGCGCCATTCCCCCTACACACGATGCATTCACATTTATCAGCATTTTAGTCCTGGAAATCCCAATTCTAAATTAAGATTCCGAAAACGGAGAATAAAAACTTTTTATTGATTTTCTCTCGTTTCACTTCGTTCAACTTTCAGTTCTCCTCCCTTCATTAAAAATGTTTCCTGTCTGGGATCTAAAAAATCGGAAGTATTTCCGTCTCTTCCGCCCGCTTGGTAGACATTCTTCTTCCATCTGCTGCTTTATACGTATGGTATCATGGGATGTCCTGTCTGACGATTTCGGTGTCCTGTTGTTCTCCGACTGCATTCATACCTATATCGGCAGAAGCAGCAGGCCAAATTTCGAACCCTCGCGCGTTTATTGACCTTCAGCTATGGAACTGCAATATTTGCTTACTAAATATCTACTACTTACCGTGTGACGGCAGTGCTGTGTGCACATATTTATTCCCTGTTTTAGAGTTTCTGCGGAGTGAAAATGGGTCTCACCAGGCCAGGATTATTTACTGAGGAAATTATAGCGCTGCGCTCTGTAGCAAAAACATCTGGTCCCTGTCGTAAACATTTCCTCTGGCTTGAACTGCGAACGAGGGGAATTTCCTTGCCGCACTAGACGTGCAGTTAAACTTCTGGGTGCAATTCATCACGCAGCTTATGCGCAGAGGAGAAAGATAGATGCCAGAGGATACCTAGTTGTTGCTGTTGAAAAGGTGAGCGCCTTCGCTCAGGAAGCGCATCTTTACTTGCAAGTTTGATGCAAATGGGATAATGAGATGCAAGCACATCTGGCGTTAAAACTGTTTCCTTCGTTCGAAAAAGTAATTAGAAACAGGATAGAGCCAGCGAAAGTCCAACATTATGCGGCGCAAAGCGTTTGACTGAAATTGGCTTCTTTTTATTGCATCCTTTTGCAAAAAAAAATTAACATACCGGATGGTGGACCCTGGGCGCTCTTACTGTGCGCTTGAAGGTGAGATAAGCTACTACGTGGCCATGTGGGGGTTGTAAATTGGCATATCCTGTCATTAACGTATCGATGGCCGGGTAAGTTTCGTCGAAGGAAATACCGCATTACGGATTGGTTTACTCCGCACGGTAATTTCTATCGTAAAAACATTCTCTCTGTTTCCAATAAAGCTAGATGCCTACAGGATTTCGTGGAACCAAAAGCGCCAGCTGATACTGATGATTTTTTCTGTCGTTTTAAAACTGTGGGAAAATTCTGTCGTTAAACTGAGAATGGTTGTGGAAATAAAATTGAGTGGAAGTTTTTTTTCTCTTTGCTTTCTGATTCTATTATACATCCATATAAATTATTCCTGGCGAGGGAGTTTTTCTCCTTCATCCATGATCTTTCTTTGCCTATGTGAATGCGCTTTCCAGAGTTAGTTTTTGTCGTCAGAAACGAATGCATTACTGGTACCGATGAGTGAAGTCTAAAAATAATAACACGACTCGATAGCTGGGTAAATCTGAAAGCTGCACTTTCTTGCTGTAAGAACAGGAGCAGAGGAAAAAAAATCTATTTTGGTTTCAGTTCACAGGTACGATTCAGTTCATCAATCAATGTGAACAATTGTTTTTTTTAACCATTCGATAGAAGAAGAAGCTCGACTCGAGAAGTTTACTTTTAATCTTTAAAAGGTTTTGCGCAAAAAATAAACGTATGAGAAGACATGACCTAAGTAAGAAAATAAAATAGATGCCTGCTTCTTGGTAAAAAATGAAACTAAAAGCAACGTCAACAAATGTTGCAATTTCCATTTCAAAAACCATTCGCCAAATTGCAAAACTTACTACAGGTACTGAATCACCACTTAAATGGCTAGTTAGTTATTAAGCAACGTTTCCTCTGTTGTTTACAATTGACTGATTACCTAACAAGCTTCGACATATAATGTCATAAACGGCAGTAAATTTAATCAAGAGCAATTACAAAAATCATTTGTCACTTCGTTTGATCTCTGGGTCATTTATGAAGTGGCTTCCCGGTCGGAAACAACGTTCGACGTTGTGCCTGAACAAAGACAACATTCGACATGACTTTTGCCTAATTGACAGGTAATGAAAACCAATTTCACCAATAAAAACGAGTGAGAGGGCGAAAATAACACCCCGCTCCATAGAGAAGCCAAAGCAGCCAGCGCGCGGAGCCAGCCAGCCAGCCAAGCCAGCGTGAATCGGTAGTAGCGGTACTCTCGGACCAGCAAGTAGGAGCTTGAGAGCGGACGCATTGCGGAATAAATAAAAACAACTTCACGGTACCTGAATACCTGGCTCTAGGCTGCAGCAATCGACGATGATGCCGCACCGAACCGGGCCGTTGAGATTGACTGGCTTCGAGTCGGTTTTGAGCGCGTGGGAACCGAGCTCTTCGCGCATGTACACAAACTAATCATCTTACATAATCATCGCTCGCGGAGACCTGTAGTCGCTGGTTTGTACCTCTGCCGCGGGCTCCACTCTCTCTCCGTACTATCTATGCTGGTCTAACGTTCGAGTGAGAGGGCACGGGCTCGTTTGGAGCCAATGAAGCCCGATTGAAAATTTTGCGACCTGCACCAGCGATTAATTCAAGTCGTGCTGTCGAAGCTAATGTTGGAAATAGCAGTATCTTGAGTCATCCTCTTGTTCATTTTATTTCCAAGTGGCGTCCAAGGCTACTGGGAACGAGCCGATCGATTTCCGGAGTTAAATCTGATTCCTCAAATTATAATAAAGATAACTGATCGCTACCTTTTGATGGTAGAAAATTGTTCGAAATGGTGCAAACGTTTAATGTTGCCCACACTTGATCATGGTTCCAGAAAGAGTTAATGGGACTGCGCCATGGGAATAAATTACAGCAAACGACTTAATATGTGAAATTGTTCAATTTCTCATGGATCCGAAGAACGGGAAACTGGTTGACATCGTTGCCAGGAATTATGACTAGCGCATTGGGTTGCAAATGTCTTCGGGCGCTAGTTGGTTTGACTGTGCAGCACGACATTGTGGTGTGAGGCAGTGAAGAAAAAAAAAGAAAATCAATCACTATGAATTGCACCTCTAAGTCTCTCATTAAAATATTTTCCCATGCATATATTCCGCTTGGCAAACAGCCGTCCGGTCACCCGGTTTCTGCTCAACGGTGACGGCATTCAGCCAGATTTGTTACTGTGCAGTGTCTTTCTCTCATAATGTATATCTGCCGATATTCCACGGTCTGGTTGGTATCTTCTTTCTTGTACGATTTGGCCCGGCTAGGGATGCCCCAGGAAATGGTGTCCACATTTTAAGACTTATTGCAATAAAGTTCTGTTTGATTTTTTATCTTTGAAAACGTACTATGCCACATAAAGTGCGAGAAATAAAACGGACTTGTTGCAACAATTGTTTTACACACAGGCCCAAACAATCGCTAACTATACGACTTCACGTATAAAAAATGCAATTTCAATACTATTAAAAAAATCGAATGGACTCAGCAATGAATTACCAATTTCAAACGTTTTATACTCATTTTAATGGCGAGAAGAAATTTCTTTTTCTTTGATCTAGAACCCTTTTTATTATCCTCAACTAAAGTCAATTTTATAAGCCCTTTATTTTATGTCATTTTATTTAAGTCTTGAGAACTCGTAGCTGGTCGTATAAATAATGTCATTAGGGCCGATATTGCTTCGAACAATTTTCTATTAATAGGCGAATGGCAAATAACTTTGAAACGTCCAGAAACTTGTTAATGTCAGCGCAGAGAAACACTCGCTGAACGTTCATTGTTATTTGATTGGCATTGTTCATTGAGGTATTTTACTTGAGTTGAAAATGTCAAATTAGTAGTGTGAAATGCATTGTTCAGTGTTAAATAAGTATGTAATGTATTATTGGACAACTTTTATTGGATGGTGGGATATATTGAAACAAATATACTCTGTCGCTAGCGATTATTTTTCACATCGTTCCGACGAAGAATTGCGTGTCGGAAAATAGCTTCTTTCTAAAAATGAATGTAGCTAATTTTTGAAACTGCGCTCAGAAATTAAACATATTACAGTGAGGGCGTTCTGCATCAATCAAATTAACTTATCGCAGCATATTGAAAATAGCGAAAGTTATTCCAATTCCTAAATCTGGTGACCTGTGTACTCCAAGTAATTACCGACCAATCTCTACACTATCAGTTTTCAATAAAATTTGCGAAAAACTTTTAGTCAAACCTTTTTAGTTTAGTAAACCTTTTTGAATACAATAATATATTCTATTGCATGCAATACGGATTCGGGAGTGGATGTAGTACTACTACAGCAATTGTTGAATTGGTAGATAACTTGACTCAAGAAATTGAAGCTAAAAATCTGGTAGCAGCTCTTTTCTTAGATCTGAAAAAGGCCTTCGACACTCTGAATCATATCATATTACTAAAAAAATAGGGGATTGGGGAGTAGGGGATTGTCCCCTGTTGTGAAACGGCTAAGGTTGTGAAACACCCATCGTTTTTGACGTGTTTATTAAACTAGAACTACCAAATTACTACTAACGACTCGTATCATTGTACTCTACCTTTTGAGCAAACAACAATCAAGATACCGTTTTTAGAATGTTTTGTAGGAAATGTGTTCGAAAAACATGCCCGAAAAAGTTTTTTAGTATATTTTGGGATTGATATTTTTGTTTATCGAATAAAATAGGAAAACGCAGTATAACCTTAGTTTTGAACCTCTATTTCATTACACAGACAAATTTTAAGTGACATAATTTACTCAAAAAATATCACATAATTTTTTACAAACTCGTCGTTCAACACACTTTTCAGGCACATGAGAGCCAAAGCCCCATATTTGAGATTCTTGTTTTTACATACATTGATTACAATTTAGATTTAAATGATTAAATTAAGAAACTGATAAATTACTTTGCATTTAAGGTGTTTTCCGTTAATAAATGAATGTAATATTTTATTTTCATATCATATTTCTTTATTTTCTTCTTCATTTTTATTTTCAAGCAAAAAATATATGCTATCTTTAGCTAAAACATACGTAAGTCTTCATTATTTCAAATGCTTTAAAAAGATTTGGAATTAAATATTCCGTTCAAAAGCTATGACCAAAAAACAAAACCTGTTTCATAACCGGGGACATTCCCCTACTATGGAATCAGAGGAGTAGCAAATGATTTAATTAAAAGTTATCTCACTGACAAACAATTTGTTACTGTTTACGGTGTCAATAGTGCATCTCGTTTAGTTGGAAATGGCGTCCCTCAGGGTAGTAATATAGGGCAATTCCTATTTCTGGTATATGTTAACGATATCGCAAATTTTCGATTAAAGGGAGTACCGAGACTTTTTGCTGATGACATAGCGTTATTTTACCCGAATGAAAATCCTGTAATTGCAGTGTCTGAAATGGAATACGATTTGAAAATTCTTAATGATTACTTTTCATTCAATTTGCTTTCCCTAAATCTATCAAAAACTAAAATTATGATTTTTCGTTCACCTAGGAAAAAAAGGTAACTTTAGCAATCCAAAACTAGGATCCTTTACCATAAAAGTAGTTGCGGAATTTAAATATTTAGGCATGGTGCTTGATGCTACTTTATCGTGGAGTAATATTAAGTTTTTGGAAAACAAAATCGCCATTCTCTGTGGATACATGCGTCGGCTTAGTCCATTTGTAAATTGAAAAACATTATTAACTTACTATAATGCTTGCATTCACTATAGCTTCCAATATTTAAACATAGTGTGGGGAACCGCCTGCAAGTCCAAAATAAAACCTTTACAAGTTCTGCAAAATAGATGCATGAAAATTATCTTTGGTCTAACACTAACTAACTAACATGTTCTGAGACTATTTACTCAGACCGGTCTCACAGCATTCTTCCAATTCGAGCATTATCCCAAGTAGCACACTTTTGTCATTTCTGGTTGCTGCAACCTATTTCTGACTGAAATTAGTTTTTTTTTGTAACGATGATTCTACAATTGATGAAGGGACGGTAAGGGAAAGTAATGAAGAAGGATTTTCCGGGAATGAAGGGGAAGGGTGGAAAGGAAGGGGGGGGGGGGTAATAGGTAGCTATGGTTAACAAGTTGTCGTTGTGACTCCTATCTTTTGTCCAATGCTGGACCAGCGCCTCTGTGGTTCAAAGGTACACGGGTACCAGTGAGCGACACGCCCTGGCAGGTGTTGTGGGTTCAAATCCGGTTATAATCTCTGATTACAGCTTGGTTCGACCCATGCACCTTCCAGCATTGGACAAAAGATAGGAGTCACAACGACAACTTGTTAACCATAGCTACCTATTACCCCCCCCCTTCCTTTCCACCCTTCCCCTTCATTCCCGGAAAAATCCTTCTTCATTACTTTCCCTTACCGTCCCTTCATCAATTGTGGAATCATCGTTACAAAAAAAAAATTAATATATGCCTGACCGCATTTCAAGGTCATGACTAAAGTCACGAGTTTGGTCAACTGAAATTAGTTATTAATCAGTTACCATAACTAGTTTATAACAACTGTGCTAGTAGGGATGTGATATACAAACATACACGTTTATTCACAACCTTCTGCATGATAATAACAGGCATCACAATCTCCCAATCTTAATGACAAGTCATTCACTAAACACTAGGCAAGCTAATCATTTGCTACGTACTAGAGCTCTGACTACTCGGTCAAAGGCGAATCTCTTCTCAGCGAGCTTAAATCTATTCAAAATTGCAACGCTTTCAAGTTTAGATTAAAAAAATTCCTCAAAGAAAGTTTTTATAACCGTTTCAACTTCTATTAACTATTTTAAATCATCTTGCTATCATTTATTTTAAAAATCAAATATTTTAGCTTTAAAAATCTAACATTTATTGCCAATTTCTCTTTGTTGAGGCCCATCAAAGGATTACTAATTCACTGGGTACTCATTGTATTTCTCATCGATTGTTTCACTGTTTTAAATATATTTAAAATTTGTTTTGGTAATAGTATAATAGTATAGATAAATTTGAACTCCTTTTGCTTTTTATTACTATTACTTTGATGCCCGTCACCAGGGGGCTCTAATAAGAGCTTTTTGGCGGTGGGGTGAGCGGTGGGTTATTTTAACTTAAAAAAAATAGTAGCTGGAGAACACAAAATCTGGTGAATATGATGGATAGGATAAAACTTTCTAGCCTATATATCACTTAGCATTAAGTATATCGCGTTTGGATAAATGGTCGATAATTGGTACGTCAGTTCCTCTGTAAGAGTGAATAAGGTAGTAGCAGTAGACCTGCAATTGTCCGGTATTCTAACTCTTTTTTAGGAAGTGAAGAAGCGTCTGGTGCGAAGAATGATAAATTGGATCAACTGGGAAATTTTTGGTATTTAGACCAAAAATATATCGGGTGGTGCAATAGCTGGTGGGATTACAACCCACAATCTTTCGATTGGTATCCAATTATTTGTTTTTCGTTAAGCTACGGCCTCCCACTTATATAAGATAGTACAGTATCTAATTTTCTTCTCCCAATTTCCGATATACAGGGGTTAGACAAAATGATCGGGACAGGCAAAATTTTGATGAAATTCAAACGGCCATAACTTTTACAAAATTGAACATTTTTAGATGAAACAAATTGCATTTGACGCGGAAATTTTCCTAGTTTTCCAAAAGTATTTCAAAATTTGCAATAATCAGCGGACATCGGAGATATTCCGGGTTGTCTGGAGGTATCCCAGCAAACATTTTCGTACGTATATCAAAAGTAACAAATTTGATTTATGTACCGATATATATCTAGAAAAATCGCATTCGATGCACGAAACCAGCATATGCGTACTGTTTTGGAGGCGATATACGTACTGCAAGTTATATAAAAATAATTCACATTCATAAGTATTTGTATACGATGAAATCCGACTCAACATGATTAGTTCCATAGCGCTATACAATTCTGTGACGAAAATCGTATGTGAATCAGTTACTATCATTTTGTACGAATAAATGTAAACTAGGGTGCGCTTTATTAAGCCTTATGTACGATTTCGAGTTTGTTTAGCGATATTTAAGATGATTTTCACACATTATTATACGATTTGTGGTTTGCTGGGATGTCAAAAACTGATTTTTTTAATCGCCGTTATCTTTTTCCGTCATGGAAGTTTAATAATTTTCATATTGTATCCCAAAACTAGATTCCATTTCCAGTCGATTGGTCGAAAAATAACGGAAATCCAACGAGGAATAACCGAGATATGGCCATTTTAGTGAAATCAGTTCTGGAAATGTTGCCAGTAATGTCTTACCTTTATGCCCATTTTAAAACATGACCAAAATCATGGATGTCAAACTTCAAAAATTTAGGAGGATTGAAATTCCTGAAGTTTGACACCCATATTGACATGATTTCGAATATTCCCTCAAACAGCCACTTCGGCCGGGGTACCTAGAACCTGCGGCGGACCTGGAAATGCTTCCAGCGTCAATGGCTCATAAAACCTTAACGTTTGATGTGCTCATATTGACATGGTTTGCGTCATGTCCTAAACTGGCCAGAGTAATGTTACTAGTGATGATTTTACGAAAATGGCCGCAACTTGGCTGTTTCTCGTCGGATGTCGACCAATCGACTGAAAATGAAATCTAGTTTTGGGAATATGAATGAATATGAATAAATTTCCATGACAAAAAAAGATACAAGTGATGAAAAAATTCTGTTTTTACATACCCCCAGATAACCCGGAATATCTCCGTTGTCCGCTGACTATTGGTAATCTTGAAATATTTTAGAAAAACTAGAAAGATTTCCCCGTCGAATGCAATTGGTTTCATCTGAAAATGTGTAATTTTATGGAAGTTATGGCCGTTTCAATTTCATCAATATTTTGCCTGTCCCGAACATTTTGTCTAACCCCTGTACATATTTTTGGTCTATGCATCGAAAATTTCCCAGTTCATTCAATTTATCATTTTTCACACCAAATGTTTCTTCGCTTCCCAAAAAATGAGTTTTACGATTGACTGCGTGCAGTCAGAGACAAACACATACGCTGGTGGTGCAACCACATAACTTGCCACGACGGTCGGCAATAACTGACTGTTCTATCGCACTCTAACCTGAGTACGGTAACTGTCTATCTGCTCGGCGGTAGAAACAAAGGGCAGTCATACAAAAATAATTACCTTCGGTGAAGATACGAATGGTTGAATAATAGATTTGAGAGAACAAAATTGGATATTGGACTATCTAATATAAGCGGGAGTCAGTAGTTTAACGCAAAAAGCATTTGGGTACCAATAGAAAAATTGTGGGTTCAAATCCTTCCTGTCATTGCACCAAACGATATATTTTTGGTCTGTATACCGAATATTTCCTAGTTGATCCAATTTATTATACCAACAATGAAGACTCATGTCAGTGCAAGTTATAAGAGTCGTACTGGCTCGAGGTGCGTAATAAACTCTCTTGTCCATGGGCAAATTATTACTTATTCCACTACCTAAATCTAGATTCGAATAATAAGCCATTCGTTCACCCTATAACGGTACTACAAAAAGAACGAAGTGCGTAATACAGGAAAAATAACACCTAGACGATATCATAATAGATCAGTACTGTGTATTATATTCAAATGATAGGTGGCTTATTCATATTGTCTTCTCGTTCGTGTCGCAACCAATTATCTTCCTTTCGCGTTCAAACGCCTGGCATCAATTTCTTTTGTCACACCTAGTGTACTCGTCAATTCCTATTTTATTTAGCATCAATGTGTGTGTGTGATAGAGAGGGAGAGAGAGAGAGGGATAGAGAGGGATAGAGAGACAGGGATAGAGAGAGAGGGATAGAGAGAGGGATAGAGAGAGAGGGATAGAGAGAGAGGGATAGAGAGAGGGATAGAGAGAGAGGGATAGAGAGAGGGATAGAGAGATATAGAGATAGAGAGAGATATAGAGATATAGAGATAGAGAGAGATATAGAGATAGAGAGATATAGAGATAGAGAGAGAAATAGAAATAGAGAGAGATATAGAAAGAGAGAGAGATATAGAGATAGAGAGAGATATAGAGATAGAGAGAGATATAGAGATAGAGAGAGATATAGAGATAGAGAGAGATATAGAGATAGAGAGATAGAGAGACAGGGATAGTGACAGGGAGAGAGAGAGAGAGGTGGATGGAGAAGAAAGAGAGGAGGATGGAAAAAATAGTGGAGGATGGAAAAGAGAGGGAGAGGAAGAGGTGTCCTTTTCAACATGCCTGATAAAACTCCTTTCCATTAATACAAATTTCGCTGCTGAAGGAAATTTTAATAGAACTAATTCGGGTCCCTAATTATCTGGCTCTGCTTTAATACTTTCCTTGAATGGAATAATGAGTAATTCTCGTTGAAACGGGGCCACTACTGACACGAGGTCTTCAAATATTAGATCTGTTGTCCTTGATTGGTTGAAAATGGTTAAAAAGGTGAGAATTACATATTTAGTATCTCGAAACAGTGCACCCCTTGTTCGCCAATGAGCCTGACGGTTTCAAAAAAGGTAAATTTCTAGAAAACCTTGAGATCTATAAAGCAAAGCAAAGTCTTGACTATAACAGCCTCTTCCAGCCGAGATTCGAACATACGACGACTGGTTTATTAGGCCAGCATCTTACCTCGAGGTCAACTGGGAGTCCTTGAGATCCATATCATGTGATATTTCCGAAATTTGCAACATAAAAGGTATTTTACGGCAGCACCAATGCCGGATGCAGAAAATAATTTTCGTAGTTTCGTACTTTGAGATTCCAAAAGATGAGGAGGTTTTATACCTGTTTGAAAAAGATGTAAGACTAATAATAGCCGGTCTACTCAAATGCGCTTTCCCTGCTCCAAATAAATGTATTGACAAATATTGGTGTTGTATATGATACAATTTACAATATCCAAATGCAATTTTCAGGTACTCAATTACAGTCCGGGTTGGAAGCTATTGTGTTGGTAATTCCGTTAGCAGCTAAATCACTTGTATGTGTTGGCGTAGTCTATGTTCATGAATTGTGAAAAATTCGGCACTAATTTTCAAATTGCACTAGGCATTCATTTAATCGGTGCGAATAATCTGGACCCTTGCTGGCTTCCCTGTGGCAAGCTTGATTAGATCGGTTTCAAATTTTGACGAGTGCCTTTTTTGACCAACGTTACTAATTCTGGATCTAATGATGGCGTTTTGGTCATCGGGTTACTAGTAAACTATAAATAAACTACTTTCAAGGATTTATTTTCTCTTCATCAGGGCTAAAATATTTTAAACTAATTTTTGTCTAGTTTATTTAGGTAAATTTTTCTTGTATTAGTGATTAGTCGAACTTCAACAGTCCATTCCTGTAAAATTGTATACAGTACAGTACAGTACAGTACAGTACAGTTATAACGTTGAAACGTTGGCCTAGACACCAAATAAACTAGTTTACTAGTAACCCGATGACCAAAACGCCATCATTTTTTACATCGATTCAAACTCGAAGATGCGTTGAAATAATTTTGACCAACTTTTTGACCCAAATACTCCTCTGTGCATTAGTTAATTGACAATTGCGGCTGTTTTGATTTCGAGCACTTTTTCTTTAGGTTAGTTCCAATTCCACACATAAATGTTTTTGAAAATTGTGATTCAGTTAGCTTACGACGTAAGCCTTTCGCTACAAATTTCTGCATTCAAAATGAAATGGCGAGAGCTCTAATTTTTCATCATGGATTCAATTTCATAGAGCAGTCATATTTAATATGCATATATGAAATGTCTATCTGACTCCATTAGTGCAGGGAAAAGCAGTCTGACATCCCTATCGACCAAATCACTGTTCCACACCGCCCCTCCTCCCCGGTGCAGCGCATTGCGCTGCCACCCATAGCAGCCACCCGGTCGAAACTGTCTCGAAGGGGATTCCTACCATCTACCGACCTCGTACAAAACGGCTCTCCTTTTTTTCCTCCGTGAAACCGTTTCACGCGATTGCCGCATACTGATTGCAGCACACAAGTCAATGGTGGTAAGCGCGGCATCACGGTTCGGTAATCACCGCCAGGGCCAGAGAGGGAAGCATAAGCAACACAACGCCAACGGTGCGATGCACGGTGTGGTGGAAAGGTGATGGCGCAAATCACGATCGCATCATCAGCGAACCGTGCAGCATGGATGCGCAAGACGTGTGCTGAGGCAAAAGACGTTGCTGAAAAATAAAACCCCCAAAGAAGTTGTGCGATCGACAACGATGACGGTGGGAATGTTGTCTCATTCGGCTCCGGTCTCCGGTGCAGAGAGATTCTCTGTGTGCGCAAGAGGCGACGAACCTTTTTTTGTTTATTTGAAGAGTTTCGGCGAAGAAAGAGAGTTAAATCTCAGCTGAAGTCAGACAATTTGATGATCGTCGAGAAGGGTAGGGTGCTGACGGCGATGTTTCGTCTGCAACCGAACGATCTTATGTTTTTCGAATTCATTGAATGCATCTCTTTGTTTGTAAACGTCGAGAGAGGTTTCCCCGTGCGGAGGCCCTATTGCTTGGCGAGGAAGGGGGTGGTTAGTTCCCTAATGGCATCAATATATAGCTTTCGGTTTGAGGTAAGCCACGAGGAGTAAGTACCGTTCCACACGGCTTCCTCGCGGCAATGGGTACACACAGGCAGTAGCGGCTGTAATGCAGTGGATTGACGGTAGACTGTATAAACTATATCGATCGTAAAATATGTGATGTATATAATGTTATGTTATAGCATTTCTTAATTAAATCTTCTAAAGTGTGATTATTTTAACATTTTATTACCTATGGTAGCGATTTGAACATTCTGCTTGCATGTTGCTAGCCCATTGACCTCCTCGTTTGATACGCTACCGGTTGCTGAAGAAGTCACCGCTATGATAGAGTTTTAAACAGCGTTTAAAAGTGATTCATCCTTTCAATACGTGGTTGCTCTTTTGGGGGCTCTGGTCTGGAGCTAGGTTTCCACACGCTCGTGTAACGTGTTGTGAAATTAGCGTGTGCTTTTGCGCCCGTTTCGTACGGTTAGAGGTGTGACGAGCTTCGGCAATCGTTTTTTTTCGATTTGGGAAAGAGAAATTATATTTATATTTTTGGTCAGCATGTACCTGGATAGTTTCATACAACGCGAAGGAAACTAATCTGCATAACGACGATTTATTCTGTTGTGCTGACATGGGACATATTGTAAATAATTGCTTTCGAAACCAATGGATGTTGATAGTGTGAATTAGGAATGGAATGTGTCGGGCTGAAAGAACTTCTATATAGCGGCGATCGGTGCGTAGTTTCTAGGAAATTAGGCAGTCAGCGCAGGTCTGTCGCGGTTCGAGTCGTGGGAATGACGGTCTGCGATCGCAAACATTGCAGGCTGTTTGCTCGAGGTCGTCTATGAGTCAGGAAGAAGAAGTATAAGCGGAAAGAATGGGGTAAAAAAATCTTTTCGTAATCGAACTTTATGATTACCTAAATAACGTGGTGAAAACATTATGGATGATTAGTATTCATTACGTACTAGCGAATGGAACATTCATATTACATTACATTCGACACGTGGCAAATGATCCCGTTTTCACAAATTTCACGTATGGGCAAATCGCGCATTCTTCAAAATTAATCACTTCTGAAAGCCTCTGAAAGAAAGAATCAAATCAAATCAAATCAAATCACTTCAATCAATTAATCACTTAGATTTGAGGTTTAGGTCTCAAAACTTGAACATTGAAACACTACTGAGCCTCACTAATTTTTTGTTTGACCATACCGAAAATTTGGTTAATTTCTAATTAGGGGCCATCCATAAAGTACGTCACGCTTACAGGGGGTAGGGGGGGTTGACCTAAACGTGACGATTTGTGACATAGGGGGGAGGGGGGGGTATAAAGTTACGTGACGTCACAAGAAAAAAAAATTCAAATGTAAAATTTATTCGGGGATTTATAAAAAGGCTTCTTCATTTTGAGATATAACTATTGAAGGCTTCTATAAAATTAACGTACTGATGGACTTGCAGATTAAATTTCGCATCTAAAGTAATGTTGAATGATTGCAAAAAAATACACAAAATGACAAAATCCGTCAGAAAAGTTCTTCCAAGGTGTGTTGCTGCAAGACGTCAGCAGAAAGTCCTGATTCTTTCAACTATAGCTCTATAGATCAGACGAATTTGAGTGGATGGATGTAAAGGACGTGGATATGCGCGAAACATTAATCGACGACACATCAGCGACTTCGGAAGCGTTTCCGATCGCAGCAATTGGAGATCATCATCAATATCCGTGAATCGATGACTTATAAGCTCGAACATTTTCCTTCCTTTATTTGCTGAAATTCATTTTTGTTATTTGATGAATTGATTGAAGTGAATTAAATTGATAGCTTGAAATTAAAAGACTGGAATGTATATTTAATTTTTTTGTTGTGAAGGGGGGGGGGGGGGGTGCCGTGACGTGACGTACTTTCTCTGGGGGGGTCAGGAATGCGTGACCAAATGTGACAATGGGGGGAGGGGGGGGGGGGGGTTGATTTTGATCAAAATTTGCGTGACGTACTAAATGGATGTCGCCTTAGCGGCATGCTGTTTTGATGCAATTATTTTGGTCGTAGGCATTGTTCTTAAAATAGCACGCATATTATTTTAATTTAAAATTTTAAAACACTCCGATGAAAATACTTTTTTTGACAATTGACTTGTTTTTCTAACATAGTTAAGAAGTACGAGTAACCGCCTTCTTAGCTTCAAGGCACGATGCTGATCTAACAAGTTAGTTGGCCTGTGTTCGAATCTCGGCTGGTCGGTGCTGCTAGAGTCTGTAGGACCGTTGCACTAGCCCCGTAATCATCCTGCTAGAGTACCTGGCTGCGAAGTCTGCCGATAAAGAAGGGTAAAGACAGTTGACCCAAGGCTTTGCTTTGAAGTACGACAAATATGTCGGTCAGTGTGCCAGCGCCGGGTACCGTAAAAATCGTGTTTTGTCGTCCACAGAGCGGCATTGCGAGTAATCTCAGCATCAATGCAAGTCACAATTGCCGTTCTGCCAGATAAATTCGAATTTTGTCAGATTTTTCCAACAGATAAACAAATAAAGTTGGGTATCTTCATAACTTTTGACGGATTTCCGTTTCTTCGTCTTGTAAAAAAGTCACCGCACCTCTAGTCAGTCGAAATTTTACATGAGTGACGAGACAAAGCTTCACAGAAGTATTAAATCAAATTAAAAATACTCGCTGCTTGCAGCTACCATCTAAATCAAACTACCGAAATAATAACAAAGAGCGGTCAGTTCACACAAGTTTCAGCACATTTCAGGTTGCCAGTATTTCAAATTAAAAACTAACCCAGTTATTTCGCATGAGTAATCGTTCAAATTATCGGGGGTCTGCAGTATTAGACAGTCCAACGGACAAGATAATTCGATGGATAGGACAGACCGGTAGACAAAATAGTCCACGGACAAGACAGTTGAGCGATATAATCCGAATAGACAAGACAGACCAGAAGACGAAACAGTCCGATGGACAAAACAAGTGGATGGATAAGACCGACTGATAGACAAGACTAGCCGATGGACAAAGACAGTTCGGTGGAGATGACAATGAATTTTTCTCGGGCTCATCCCTATTTATTACAATTATCTTCGACGGTCTTTAGGGTTAGGTTTATGTTAGATTTAATAACAACGGACGTGCCGCGCGAGCCACAAATGCTAATAGGGTTAGTAAGGGGATGTAAGCGAGATCCGGTTTGGATGTCAAAAGAGCATTCTACAATGTTTACGGGCATCTATCATGCCTATCATCTATGGTGCTAAGGTAGCAGATGCAAAAATTAGGTCAATTATTATACTATATTACATTTAATTCACAATAATAATATTTCTAGCGGTCGGTTTTTGGGGCTTGGTGATGGATTCCCGTTATAAATACTGCGCACTAGCTCTTTGATCTCGAGGGTTGGAAGGCGAGTGCGACTCTATAGTTTAGCGCTTCTATTGACTACCGCGAACGCCCAGGTCGTGTTGTGCTCAATTTACTTTGCAGACCTATCTTGGGACAGTGCATAAATGCCAGGGAGATGAAAGATGAAATTTGCTCCATGGATTGAACCCTGTTAAGGGGGCATAGCACTTTTTACACTATATTTTTTGCCTTATTTCAAATATTTTTTTCTCGATAACGCGAAAAGCGAATCGATTCGGGTTTTTTGCATTCTAAACATTGTACTTTATACTAATATTTACAATTTTGTTTGCATATGTGAACCTGTTCCCCTCCCCCTTACGGCTCGTTAAACATGATCATTCGAAAAAAACATGATTTGCGGTACCATGGATTGGCGCTGGGGGGCTTATCCGAATTGAAAAATTCCAAAACGACATGAAAGTATATTAAATTATCTCGTGTTTGACCCATCCTTTTTTTCTAATTCGAATGCATACCAAAATGGCGGACATTCAAACCGAAAAGTAAGGTTTTTAGTTGAAAAAATTGTCTTTAAACATTTCTAAAAAATACAAAAATTTCAATATCAAAAAAAAAGGATGGGTCAAACACTAGATAACGTTGTTGGCTTTGAAACAAAAAATGAATCATGAGAATTGCTTGAGCCGTTCTTGAGATATTTTTGGTACCGACTTTCAAAACCTGGTTTCGAGAAAAACGACGATGCAGTTTTTATTCGCTGGGTAATCGCCCCAGACATGCGCGGTACAAATAGCTGTAACTTTGGCAATTTTTGGAATTCATCGAAATGACTTGAAACACATATGGTCAAAATGTTAATCTTTCGCAGTAATCAATAAAAAAACCATCATCATCATCATCATCATCATCATCATCATCATCACCATCATCATCATTATATTTAAAATATGACAATCCGGCCTTTGGGCGAGAGATCTCGGAGTCAGTCCGTGGAGTCTGCGCAGGACCGGAACGCCTCCGCCTGCGGTAGGCGATAATCCGAAAAAAAGGATTTCTAATTTTCGCAATCAGCTATGCTTGTGAAAAAATTAAAAGCCGAGAGATGCATTGCGTGCGGAAGAGATGAATAGTGTATGTTCATCGATTCAAATTGCCAATTTTCGTGAATTATCCAAACACTGTTCCTGAGATATGAATTTTTGCAGTACCGAGTTAAAAGTTCAGGAAAATCGAGTTGTTCAGTCATAACTCAGGAAGAACAAAAAATGCCGCCACAAAATTTTAATCATTTAAGGACTGTGAAGCACCGTTCTTACTTACTTATTCAGCTGAGAGCCGGGGTGGCTCTTGCCTCCATTGAATTCCTCTCCATTGTCCCGGACTACTCATCCTCAATTCGTTGCGCGTCTCAGCACGCGCAAGTTGGCTTCAACCTGGTCGAGCCATCTAGCACGTTGAGTCTCTCTATTTGTGGTGCCGGTGGGGTTCTTGAAAAGAACGGATTTCACTGCACAATCGTCCGGCATCCTTACGACGTGGCCGGCCCACCGGAGTCTCCCAACTTTCGCCAGGTGTACGATGGGAATCTCTCCAGGCAGTGCTCGTGATTCATACGCCTCCGCCACTCTCCGCTTTTCGTTGGTACTCCGCCAAAAATAGTCCGCAACACCTTTCGTTCCAATACGGCAAGTGCACGTATGTCTTCCGTAACCAAAGTTACTGTCTCAACTCCGTAGAGGACTACCGGTCTGATGAGCGTTTTGTACATTGTCAGCTTTATGCGACGGCGTTTGCTCCTTGATCGAAGCATCTTGCAGAGAGAAAAGTAAACTCGATTTCCAGCTTGGATCTTCTTACTCGTATTATTGTCGGCAGTGACCAGAGATCCCAAATATATGAATTCATCAACCAGGGTTTATTTCTAATTCCCGTCGTAGTAAGGAAAGCCTCTCTAATTTTCATCATTTCTTAGGTGGATTTAATGAATACTCCAAAAGTTCTTGTGCTGATTTGACTCAAACACACTTACCTTCCGATCCGTGCACTTTGAATTCACTGAAAAGCGATTATTGTAAGCATTTTATTGAAATTTCGCAACAGATTATTTCTAAAATTCGTCGTACCGTTTTAAAATCCGTCCATCCAAATTTTTTATCGTCCGAACTAAAAATCACAACAATGTTTACGAAGCTAACGCGCATGTATTTGTGTAGGACGGCATAACAAATGTTATTCTGCAAAATTTCTGCAGGTCAGGCAAGTTTTCCTGGCTGTAGAATAATGACAATGCCTTGCGTGAGTAATTTTCATTTATGAATGGCGGAAACAATTAGTCGACATTTTCTTCTTCGTCGCACGAAAAAACGTAGGAAATTTGGCTGGTAGGACTTCTTTAATGATAAAAAGCATTTAAATAGATATCAGTTCACTTTGATTGATCGCGTATGATAGACAACTAACTAAAATATTAGGGAATAACTAGTTTTGCATTGTATGTCATAAAAATGCTGATATGTTTAATAATTTGTGTTGGATAGGACGGGAATAGGCAATCACGACGATGTAGCAGCATACCCTATATGGGACGATTGAAGAAGTAGTTATTATCTACAACTTTTTTGAATAAAGCTGAGCTGTATGTTTTGTATTTTTGTGTCTTCCAGTTGGCTTCGAGGCACGACGCACGCTATGTCCGAAGGCATTTATTATTTAACTTACATGCACCTCAGATTTCTCTTCACAGGATGTTAGTATTAAACAAAACAATTAATTTAGAGAAGGTCTTAAAATATTCTATCTTGGGTTTCTTGAAAAATTCAATTTTCAAGGTTATTGAGGGGTCAACGCCTCTCAAGTGATCATATCCGTTGTACTCGACCATCTCCGATTTCAACCAAATTTGGTGTAATTGCTCATTCTGACCCCACATTCATTTTCCCAAAGTTTTGTACGGATTGATCAATCTCCCTTGCGGTGACGCTTCTCCATTTTTCTCAGATTCTCGAAAATACTCATTTTTCACTGCATGTCACTGTAAGGGGGATTGTTCGATCCATACAAAACTTTGAGAAATTAAATGTTGGGTAGGAATAGGCAATTATACCAAATTTGGTTGAAATTGGAGGTGGTCGATTACAACGGATATGATCTTTTGAGAGGGGATGACCCCTAAATATCCTTGAAAATTGAATTTTTCAAAAAACCCAGGCTAGAATATTTTAAGACCTTCTCTAAATTAATTGTTATGATTAATACTAACATCCTGTGAAGAGAAATCTGAGGTGCATGTAAGTTCAATTATAAGTACCTTCGGACATAGCGTGTGACGCTGGCCTAATAAGCCAGTCGTCGGATGTTCGAATCTCGACTGGGAGAGGCTGTTAGAGTCAATAGGATCGTAGCAACTGGCCCTGCAATTGTCCTGCACTTTAGCAGCTGCCTGCGAACTCTATCGTATAAAAACAGAAGGTCAAGTTTCGATAACGGAATGTATCACCAAGGCTTTGCTTAGCTTTTTTAAAGTTTTGTATTTACGGCGCTACAATGCTAGTAGCTCATTAGTAGCCAAGTGAACGTTCACTACTAATGAGCTACTAGCATTGTAGCACCGTAACTACAAAAGGTACAGCAAAACTTTATTTAGCAAAATTGTAGATAATAACTAGCTCGACAAATGTTCCATAAATAACTTGGTCACATTTTGTTTGGCTGAGACGGCACTGTCAAATGAATGTGAATTGAGTCAAAGTGATCGTACCGTACTAGGGCTTACGCTACCGAGTCTCGTGGTGGGGCTGCCATCTTACAGTGTCGAGACAACACTGTGCCTCCTTTCTTGTTGGTATATGACCTTAGTTTCCACTGGGGTTGGTTACCCAATCTCCGCTAAGGTTTCATATTCCGGCTGGTATCGCGTGGAGGTAGGGATAGGTGTTGCTAGACAAAAGAGTAAGGACCACTATCGGGTCTAAATACTTTACACAAAGCTAAAACAAAAACATGTGTACCTAAAATATAGAGGTTGCGAACACTTCTTGGACAGTCTTTCCTGGTCCTGGACTTGCTGTGGGCCCGAAAAAGAAGTAGGTGTTATAATAATAATCGTGAACAGATGTCAGTCGCTTGGTTAAAACCCCTGCGCGAAGTAAGCGAAGACTCAAACCAGTTATGCTAGATTGCAGGCAAGACAAGCATCATTACACTGAAACAAGAATCATGGTAATTGTTTCCATATTAGGGGGTAAAATTTAGAGGACACACCAGTGAATTTTTGCAGAAAAGATTTCTGTTTAGCTTAAGCAATGTTCTGATCAAAATTACTATGCCTTACTTTCGGCGTTACCCCGATACATAACAAACATAACAGAATCGTAGTTACAGAATTACAAATTACAGAATTACAGAACATTATCACAGCAAATAAGTGGTTTTTCGTCGAAGTTATAGAAAATTTGCTTGAATACCACCGATTCGCTCTCAATTAGACACGAGGCGACGCACGCAGGCTCTGCTAAGTGAAAAATAAGAAACACAAATATTTTGAAAATTTTCCATGAGTTGGAATACCTATACCTAATTCTTTCATCTTGTCGATTGAATTTTCCTCCGCCGTTGAATATTTTGTGAAAAAATTTCACCAGATATTATTTTTTTTAGATTGCTGAGAAAATTTGCAATAAAAAAAGTTCTACAATGTGTGGTTCAACAGTTAAGGATATTTAAAATAAGCGTTCCGAGAAAACCGGAAAAATATTCTTTGTTTTTACTGGGATGGAAAATACTGTTTTTATTGATAGGTCTACTAACTATACGCTTGTACAAAATTTCATGAAACTCTGGAATCCCCTGACCCGTTTTGCACGATAATGAAGAGCTACCACCTTACCATGACCTCTGTTGTTTGGTGGACATTGACACGGTACACTCGAGGCATAAGATAGCAGATATCGTGTTCTTCACGAACATACTCTCAGGACGAACAGTTAGCCAACCATTGACCATGAGATTAATTTTTAACAATAGCCCAGTTATACTTCGACGACGTAGAATCTTCGATCCACCGTTTCGTTCACTACTCACAGCATGAACCCACTTCCCGTTTCATGAACGCCTTTAACGAGCTATAGCATTTTATAACCACTGACATGAGCGCAAATACCATTAAACATAGGCTTAGGTTATACTACAGAGGACAACTGCTTTAGTGATTCTATTTTTATTTAATATGTAACTTGTTTCTACAGTCATCCCAGTATTTCGGGCCAGTTAAGCATGATGCTGCTACAAAATTATCGGTAGAAATACAGATTTAAATAATTTACAGATTATTTATAACTTAATTGGTTATAAATATACCATAGTTTGATGTTCTGTAGGCAATCTTGTTCAAAAATTACACACTTTTTTGCAGAACAACAAAATGTGAGCATATTCTATTCCCAGTATTATGGGCCACTTTCAAACCTGGTCAGAATTATGGGTCAATGTTCCCAGTATTATGGGTCAGTAAAACAACATAGGTTTTATTTCGAGAAAATCGCACCAACGCGCGCGCGCTTGTTTGTGTGTGGTTCTCGCGATTTAGGGATCTTGTTGTATCTTGTAATGCACTCAGCAACTGTCTGAGTGAGTTGAGTTTAGATTCAATTTGAGCTTCTTCTTCAGGAAGTTCATTAAACTGACTCAATGTATGATGGATGGTACTCAGTGCTGTGTTCGGATTTCGAGTGGAATGTCAAGTTCATTCGAGTCACGCAGAGGGCTTCATCAAAGTGATAGTCTCTATGGCAAACCAAGTATGCAAAAGGCGGCCTAAACGGATACGATAGGCAGGGCATGTTGCAAGAATGCCGGACGACTACATTACAATGATGGTATTTGGCTCATATCCGGTAGGAATAAGGGCGCAGCGAGCAAGATGGTTAGATTAGGCGGAGCGAGTCTGAGAAATTGAAGAGCGTTGGCCCACAACCGAGTGCATTGGAAAAACTTTGTTCATCAGGCTTTATCTTAGAACAACAAGCCATCTAAGTACAGTAAGTAAGTTCAGGAAAAAGAAAAGTATTTGATCCTGGATTATTAGTTTTGGGTGGTTTCCAAAAATAACGCGGAACTGTACTGTACGGTAGATTGTGATCCCTTGCAACTTCCTGAACTTTTTCGATTTGTCTTGCTGGATCAAAAGCGTGATTTTCTGTGCACGTTTTTTCGTTTTACTGAAAACAAATTACAATTATAGTCAAAAACAGCGAATCCTCTTGATCTATATGCTTGACCCATAATACTGGGAAAAGTCAATTTTGCTCCCAGTATTATGGGCCATTGTTTAATTTCGTATATTAAAGTGGAAAATGAACTTTTCTAGGCGGTTTCACCGTAATTCAATGAATACATACCTATTCCCTCGATTTCCGTTCATTTTATGCTCAGACACACAAATTTATGCCACTATTCAGCTTATAATTCACAACCGACTTTTTATAACAACCGCAAAAATAACAACAAATCGACTATCGATTGGAGCGAGTGGTCGTGGGTTCGAATCTTAGTAGAATCAAGCCATTCTCGATGTCAAGCGACTTTAGCATGGGTTTATTCTCAGGCCCCTCCATTTACCCTTCCTTCGTGCTGAATTCTATATTTACCCTCTGAAGCCTCTTAACAGTGCAAATGTCCCTCCTATAGTTAAGTGTACTGGTCAGAGGTACGAATGAGTCCTCGCCAGGGACGGCTATAACATGGGATAGTGCTGGCAGCGAGGAATAAGTGGGTAGAGTAGATTAAGCTTTGAAGGAAGGGTAAACCCCAATACACGCAAGCACGCATAAAATTTAATAAGCATATCGCTCACTCAATAGCGATTATAGCAAAAAGAAATGCAGTGCAGGTCATACAGCAAACACCCGGGCGATATTACAATAGATCAACTATACTGGTCGCAGTAATGAGTCCACACATGGAAAAAAAATCGATTGGAGCAAATTGACAACAATCGAAAAATTAAGAAAATTAACGCATTTGAACTAAGTGTATTGCTATCAAGCATGCAGCGGAATGTTGCTTCTATCTATTGAATTCATACTCGATAGTTAAATACTAATTTGTTACGTATGAAACTAACGTAAAGTATGGACTGGCCCATAATACTAGGTGGCCCATAATATTGGGGTGACTGCATATGTAGAATTTGTCCAATAATCGTTTGTAAATTAGTCCTAAGAAAGGATAACGGGCTCATAGCCTATATTCAAATACAAATACAAATAATTTTGAAAAATGTCCAGCAACATTATTCAGTTTGCACGTCAAATTATACCGAAAATGTTTTAAATTCCGGATTTGTTCGTAAATCAATTTAAGTACACCGTTGACACATATTTTGCTCTTTTAGTGACAATCAAAATGATAAAAATCGTTATTATTAGGAAGCATGATTGCTATTTTAAGGTGTAATTGTACAATTTGCAGATTTATCGTTGATTATTCTTTCATGAAAATGGAAATCGACTGTGTAATTTGCAGTCAGGGCACCGAGCAAAGGTCATAGATGAACTTCGATCTATTATTAGTAGCATGTAAAAATAGCAGCAAAGCTAAAATAATTCTTACTGAGAAAAGAAACATTATTTTTATTGTATGTGATCCTTGACATTTCATTGCTGACGGCGGCATCTCGAAACGTAACCCCATATTTTACAGCCTACTTGTTAGATTCAATTGGTACTATTCCTCTTGTACACAGTCCGCTGTATCAATGTATCATCGGCCGCACTGTGCCAACCTAACTGCCGCAGCTAGTTTTGCCGACATGAAAATTGCCTAACCCTTGCACAGGGACCGGCACGCAATTTGTCTAACCTGTAACTTGGGAAAATCGTGAGAATAACTTCGGTGTATAACTGTACTTCGAGAGCAAATTACTTTTTATTGCTGCAATTCACGCGGTCGTTGCATCTTCATCGTTCGCGGTGGCACCAGTCCTCCGTCCGAGTCCGCCAGTCGTAGGACTGTCGCGATTAGGAATTCCTAAACATCGTCGTGCTGTTCGGCTAGCAGCAAAGAAGATCCCGTGACCTTCGGCCTTTGGTGCGCCCGGACCTGGCGAATGCGGTACAATGAAGGTGAAATATCATTTTGCTATCTATCGGTTTCGGAACAATCGAAACATGATCTCTACGATCGGTGGAGTCACCACAATACGGTTTGGTTAGTTTTGGTCAAGTTACAACGGTCCGGGATGATCCATTCCGGTGTGTACTGTGTCCAAGAAAACCATGCAGAGGTGCCAGGGAGGGGGCTCAAGCTTTACATGATCATCCGAATGTTCACACGACTTCTTGAACTTGTTCGTTTAGCTTTGCTCCGTCCGTTGTTCGGTGTCCGTGGGACTCCAGCGGGAATACGGTGGGCACACTTTTCTCATCGTTTTTAACGCCAGGGGGGCTCGAATGGGGGTCCGCCGGCCAAGAGCACAGCACAATCCGCGCGATCTGCATGGGGAAATGTGCTGCTCGCTGCTCACACATCGGCGTCAATTTCTAATGTTTTGCGGGATGCGATGCGTCTCAGTTTTCGCGTTCGCTTTGTTTTTTTTGTTTCACTTCGTCAAAGGTGATACCGTGGAACGGCACTGCAAAGCGTAGGGTGAAAAAGGAGCCGAGGGAAAACGAGCAGCTGGAAACGACATTGAGAGCATATCCATGCATGCAGCCGGCCCGGCAGTACATAAGGGCAAACCGTAGCATATATAGTGGGCATCGAAGCGGGTAGAGAGCGAACGAAGCGAGAGCGAGAGGGTTCGATCGGCAGCATAACACCCGTCGCATCGTGAGGCGAAATATGCAGGAGAGGTTCGATTCGATCGTCAGTTCTGAGCGATCCGTCCATCGATACAGACGTGTTCTCTGCTTTCGTCTGGTGCATTGGGGGAAAATATTATCCTTAGGGAACTTTGCAAAAAAAAAAAAATGCAATTTGTGTGATAGTTCAACTAATAGGGGTAGATCATCTGGACGGAAGGAAGTAATCGAGAGTTTTTTGTTGTTGTGATCGATGTTTGGTGTACGGTAGCGGAAATTCCAACCAATTTGAACAGTGTGGGAACCAAATGTGGAATCAATAACCGAGAAACGATTTCTCGTCATAAGTACACTGGAAGCGCGATCCGTCAGTTAGTTAAGCGAAGGAATACGCACCACGGACTGGGTGAAGGTGTAAAGAAAGAGTTAAAAGAAAGTCGTTGGGAAACAAAACACAAGTCGGACGACGACGATCGGTCCGGTCCGGTCCTCGGGTATTGGAAAGAAGGAACACAGAAACTGTTATGTGTGATTAATTCAGCCGCGAGTTTTTATTTTTTTTTGTTTCGGAAAGTGTGTGCGCCGTGCCAGCGGGCCAAGGCTTTGGAATTTTTGGCTTAGCTCGGACACTCGGTGATTTCTATATGGGTGTATTGAACGTGATCGGTTCCGGTGTAGGTGCAGCAGTCGAGTGCCAGCCGAGTTGCAAGAAGAACGATACTATCTTCTCGCCGATCAAGAACAAGATGAAAGTGCTGAAGAAGATCAAGAAAAGGATGGGACTAGGTTAGTATTGCTGTGGTTGTTGAAAAATAATACTAAACAAAAGACGTCATATTTAGTGTGGACTATATGGTCCTAATCGGAATCGCAATCCTTTCACGCTAGCGTTGCAGCTGCAACGTAATTCCCCCTTCCTTGGAAAAAATGGCATCCGACAGTGTAACGAACTTTTTTCGCCCCTAAAATATGCTTGTTCTAGTTCGTTAACCGTCTGGATGACGCTCGCTGCTGGAGAATGGAATTCAGCAAAGGGGAAGCTTCCTTTATACGTACCTTCCATTCATACCTATCGAAGCGAGTAGTTCCATTTTGATGAGTACTCACTCGGTTGTAACAGTATTGCATGAGCACTTTTTTCCCGTTGGAATCGGTTACACGTACGCGACGCAATGAGTTAGCGCAAGTGTAAAGAATTTTCAAAGTACTTTTCAATGGGACGTGATTCACGTTCCGTTGGTCCAGGCCAGGCAGGTTTTTTTTGCTTATTAAGACCCGACGGCATTCGAGATTCGAATGGCTCCATTTGGTTGGTTACGCTTGCCTGAGCAGAGATAACAAACAACTCTGGTCTGTGGCTGTGTCAATGCGCCGTTGCCTCAATTTCTCAAGCGTAATTCCTGCGCAACTTCTCGTGTGTCCAGTCTGCTGTCCAGTCGCCATCTATCAACGCCGGCAGCCGCCGCCGTCGCCGTCACCGATCGTTGAATAATAATAATAACAAATAATTAATTCTCGCATGCGAAGAAATAAAACCGTCTTCAATTTATCTCTTTCCTACGTTTGGCTTTTTAATATCTCGAACAACCTGCGTCCACAGTGCCAGAGAGTCATATCGGAGTTCTTCTCGGTATCTGTGTGCCTTCGTTTCACATCAAATTTTTATTGCATTTCTTTAAACTGGCGATCCCCACGGCTCCGTGTAATTTTTCCGTACAGTTTCACAGGGCACACGGCACGGCTAACGATGGGAACCTGATTGCTATTCCGTCCGTACGGCTCGCCGTGGTACTTGCAGCGGCCGCGGCAGTCATGTGAATTTACAAAATGCATCTCCACGCCGGAGCCGGCGAGATGTCGCATACGCATCATTATACGCCACCCGGCGACGGACGGCGACGCGACTGGCGTCGAGGATGTCGCGCATCACCGCACCGGCCTAATCGTACGTTATTCATACGCATATAACCTACAAAAAGAGAAGATTTATTTTCTTGATTAACTTTTCTTCCGCCGTTGCTACTCGGTGCTCGGCTACCGGGAGAGGAAATTGAAAATAGTTTTCCCCAATCAGCATTGGGCGGCGATCGAAAGCATCCACTTTCACTGTATAAGCGAATGCTTTAGGAGATTGCCCTACAACTGTTGTAGCGCTGTAGCCAGATGTATCGGTTTTACGTTGGTTGGCTTGTGTGAAGTCGTTTTCTCGGAGTCTATTTTGGAGCGTCTTTCGGCAGCAGCTTCAACCCCTAAAAGATGAAAAACTCACAGCTGTCCACCGTCGGGCGAGAGCTTACTTTTGTACACTCATATTCTATATGACTGCCTGTACAGCAGCAGCAGAAGGTTACGCCGCTGAGGGAATGAAAGAAGAAAATCTACTCACTCAGTCTACGTCCTTCCTACCGCACTCTACCCGCACCCATTTCCTGTAGCAAACAAGAAGCATTACTTCTCCGATTCGGCTATTTACTTTTTCAATCAACATCTGTCCCTGTTCTCGGGTAATTCTCCGAAGGGATAGTTTTTGCGTAACGAAATTGCGAGGGTGGTGCATAGCACTGCTCCTGCTTTTTACTCCTTAAATCCTGTCATCCCCATCCCGTCAAAGTACATTTTTACAGATGTCTATAATTAAATGTTACATCGGAATATGCCTCTAGGGAGGCGGATTTGAGTGAAAATCCACTTTACGTGTCTGATGATTTTTTTGGCGGATTTTGTCCGTCCGAAAATCCAATGTGTCAGGGTGGTTAAAAAAACTTTTGGATATCATATTATCGACTTAAGTTGCCAACCGGATTCGGACGGATCTTACCGCGCCGTACCGCGGATGTCATTTAGACCTAATTGAATGTGCCGTTGCCCTGTGCCGAAAGCGACCGCCCGGCCCGAGCGGAAGCCAACGGTTTCTCACATTGAGCACGTGTGTTATGTGTACAACAAGTACATACCGCAGCGCGGCAGCAATGAGTCGCATTATAATTATGAATGAAAACAAGGGGAGGGGAATTTTTTCGAACATTGTACACTTAAAGACCGACATAAACGGTCGTACGTGCTCAATCGTCGTACTTTTGACGACGACGACGACGACGACGATGATGATGATGGCGACAGGCGGGAATCCGGAGACCGGATGCCGAAAGAAAAAAAAACATGAGCAGGAAGGGAAGCGAACCTGAACGACGCCATGTGCGCCTGTGTGGTTGCGACCAAAGGAAGTCGGAAATAGCATTTCCGATCTTTCTCCGTTCTTTCTCGTACGCTATATTATTTGTTCTAGATCACGCTTCTTAAGACCCCTCCAATTTTCATAACGCAAAGAAATCGATCACCTGCTCGACAATTTAGATTAATGATTAAATTTTCTCTTCGCTTCTCTTTCAGCTCCTCGCAGCGCATCGTCCTGTCCGGGACCGAACAATCTACCCCCGCTGCAGTTTCACAACGTGCACGGGGACAACATTAGAATTTCACGCGACGGAACCGTAGCTCGCCGGTACGAGTCATTCTGCAAAGGTATCGCTTTCAGTGCGCGGCCGGTCCGCGTGAACGAGCGCGTATGCGTCAAGTTCCTCGACATATCGAACAACTGGAGCGGCGTAATCCGGTTCGGATTCACCTGCAACGACCCGGCCACGCTGCGTGGCAATCTGCCAAAATATGCCTGTCCCGATCTGACCAACAAACCCGGATTCTGGGCCAAGGCTCTGAACGAACGTTACTGCTATCGCAACAACGTTCTATTCTACTATGTCACACCATCGGGAGATGTACACTTCGGCATTAATGGCGAAGAGAAGGGCGTTTTCATCACCGACGTTGATGCACGCGGGCCCTTGTGGGCCGTGATTGATGTGTACGGAAATTCTACGGCAATTGAGTTCCTAGATTCGCGCATTTACATGTTCCAAGCACAGCAACAACAACAACAACAGCAGCAGCAACAACATCACCATCATCACCATTCACAACCTGCGCAGAACCAATCGTGCGGACGTCGTTCTGCCGATCAGGAGATCGTACCTCAGCTGGAATCACTCAGTATCAATCAACACAATCAGCAGCTGCTGGAAGAACGACCGACCCAGACTACCGTTATCAGCCCAGCGGCCAGTATGCGCTATAACAGCCCTGTACCTGGTCTGCTGCCGCTGCCGTTCCATCCAGTACGTGGTCGAAACGTTAAATTTTCCCCTGATCGATCCGTCGCCACCCGTGTCGAGTCAGAATTCTGTCAAGGGTACGTTTTCACTCCCCGTCCAATTAAAATCGGTGAACGGCTAATCATCCAAATTATGAAAACCGACACCATGTTCGTCGGTTCGTTGGCTTTGGGGCTAACCTCCTGTGATCCAGCTACGTTACAGCTATCGGACTTGCCGGACGATTCCGATTTGCTGCTAGATCGACCGGAGTATTGGGTTGTCAGTAAGGACGTTGCATCTACGCTCGTCCGCGGTGATGAGCTTTGCTTTTCGATTTCGGTCAATGGCGAAGTTTCCGTCAGCAAAAACGGTGGACCCCAATCGGTGATCATGCACATCGACCAAAGCCTGCAGCTGTGGGCCTTCCTCGACGTTTACGGTTCCACTCAAAGCGTTCGGCTGTTCACGCATGCAATTCCCGCTGCGATTGCGACAGCATCCTGCTCCGCTCTCTACGATCCTCGTCCGATTGCAGCATCTGCTAGTCAGCGCAGCCTACAGATTCAGTCATCAGCAGCTGCACAACCCCAACCGACTGCTTCGCTTCGGTCGGATATGATTCAGATCAATCCGGGTGGTACGGTCCTGGTTGTTAATCTGCCACCAACCGAAGTGATCTCACCAACCTCGTCACAACCATCGGTTCAGCAAGCTCAGGCCACCATCGTGAGTCGAGGTTTGCCGAACTCTGCTTCAACGCTTTCCGTTCCTTTATCAACGCTCTCGCTATCCTCGCACACCAGTTCCACCGGAACCAGCGAAATAGTTCCGGCCTACAGTTACAATGAGGTGAGTTTCTCAAACAGTCACTTCCAGACAGACTAGATTTGTCAGCATTTGATTCATTGATTTCTAATGACAATACTTTTTTTGCTCTTTTACAGCCCCTTCCGGCATACAACAATGCCTCTAATTACAACACGCTGGCTGCTAATGCCGGCTCGAGTAGTTGCGGAGGTGGTGGCAGCGGCAGCAGTTGTGCCGCTACCCTGACGACGGCTGGCAACGGTGCCCCGATCTACAGTTCTACCGGTGTCGATTGCACGATCTGCTTCGAGAAACCAATCGATTCGGTGCTGTACATGTGCGGCCACATGTGCATGTGCTACGACTGTGCGATCAAGCAGTGGCGCGGCATCGGCGGTGGTCACTGTCCGCTGTGTCGTGCCGTTATACGGGACGTGATTCGCACCTACAAATCCTAGAGCCGGAGCGAGCGCCGATCGATATCTGGTCACGATACCAAATGGAAGCAAATTAAAATGTGATTTTTATTCCAAAAACTAACGAAAACAAGCGAGGGCAGTAAAACTTGAAGAGAAGGAAAGCAAACTTTCGGAAACGTTCTGGTCAAAATTATACACTTATATTTTATGCGAGTAAACTATACAGTAGTCAAAATTGCATATGGTTGATGAAAAAGGGGAAAGATCTGAGGTCTGAGGTAGAGTAAGTGCCGATTATACTATTGTTGGTTGGGTTTTTGCGTTTCGTAAAGCCATCGGATTGGTTTAGTTGCGTTCTCTGTCGAAATCGTTGACGAATACATTATCTAGTGCGTAAGTTTGTAGGACAAAGTTGCTGATGAACAAACCAAAAAAGAACACAAGAAAAGTAAATTTTTTGCTTATAGTCTAGAATACAACAGTGAGGAAATTGCCAAATACAATGCATCACTTCCAAATGAAACTTGAGAGAGTGCCGAAGGAATGGAGTAAGATTTACAGCGGAATGCACCTAATAATATTTATGTTTTATCTTATTCATTTCACTGCATCCCCATTTACGGCACATTAGATTGTTGTGTTCATCCTGAGCGACAGTTTATTTAATAAAACTTTTACTATCTAGTCAAAAACAAAACTTTCAACTATATATCGAAAAGAGCGATCACCCCAAAGGTATAACTAGACTTAGTAAAACGTTTTTTTTCTCCACAATAGACTATTGAAACTAACTAATCGTAATACGTCCTTTTTCTCTGATTTTTACTTATCCCATTACAAGTGATCCACTTTAGATTAATATGATTGAAAATATGCTATTATATACCCACACTTATACGGTCAGTAGCGGGAACGCTAGGCAGTGTAGAACTTTATCGATATGCCACGTCCCGGGTGAAATGCAGTCAAGATTCAAGCATTATTAGACGTAAGATCAATGAAATCCAATGAACACTACTACTTATTATAAGGAGAAAACATAGTTGACACATTTATTAATTTATTGTTATCTAAGCCAACAACATATTTTTAAAGTTAGCTAATGTAACGAATAAAAAAAAACAAACTCATTGTGCTAAAACTTAATTTAGTTGGTGGTTAAAACAATTGAGATATCACTTTCTTCATCTGAATTATACTTTTTCCTGTTCTTTAGTTGGTTGTAAAATAGTTAATCTGTAACTATTCCGTACTTGAACAGGGCAATATACACGTATGTCGTTAGAGATGGCAACACAACACCGACAGGGCCGAGCCACTATCTGTATCTAAGATGGCAACTTCGTTGCGAGAATAGACAGGGCTACTGGAATGAAATTGGTACGCAGCAATCGGTACCATAGTCCCTGGCAAACAAAACAGGACAACAGTCATACAGAAATTGAAGTGGGTAACTTAGGGAGAACGTCGTTTAAGTACCGCGTCTAT
Source organism: Sabethes cyaneus (assembly GCF_943734655.1). Lineage (NCBI taxonomy): Eukaryota > Metazoa > Arthropoda > Insecta > Diptera > Culicidae > Sabethes > Sabethes cyaneus. Next base: position 55,022,656 of record NC_071355.1, read on the forward strand.
TTAAGTGGCCGCGAAAAAGAACGGAGCGGGTGACGTCGGTTTTCTGTAGCCCCGTGAGACAGATAGTGTGTCATCAGAAGAATTCTATCAGCGATCGTGTATACGCATTGAGAATCATGGGTAGATTTTTTAAATACAATATAAGAATTTTTATGTTAAGCCATTCCTAAGCGATTGCATGCGTTGGGGAATGATTCAAATACATGTAACTTGGCTTCTTTGCATGATTTGACGCCAAGGGACGTTTAGCGCCGTGTTCCGTCTATGGATATGGCCAACTGGTTCAGCGACAAAATAAGTTATTACAAACTGCCCGATCCTACATTGTCGGCTCTACGGAATGTTCACGCTACGAAGGTTATTCTGTATATTTAGTGGGACAAGGTCGGTATTATTATTGAAACTGTTGGCTTGGCACCGAATGAAACCATCACTGGAGAGCAGTATTGAATTCAATTGACGGCCGAGCACTATGCGGAAAACGGTCACAATGCGAGCAGAGGTACGGAAAAGAGATTCTGCAGCATGACCATGCTCAGCAAAACTCAAATGGTAAATCTTACCCCCCTGGTCATCATGTTCCTTAGATAGTTATTGCGCCGTCCGATTATTGCTTGTTATGTTCAAAGACATAAATGCTTTCTATAAATATACCTTGTAAAGGGGTACAGATAGCACCAGGTTGTGCATTCTCTTTTCGCTTCGTATTTGGTTTTTTGATTACTGCATCTCAGCCAAGCAGAAATAGAAAAAGGTATGGGACATAACCGCTTAGTTGGTTTCGAGGTACGATGCTGGCCTAACAATGCAGTCGTCGTATGTTTCAATCTCGGCTAGGCGGTGCTGCTAGATAAAATCAGTAGGATTTTTGCACTAGTCCCGTAACTGTACTGTACTGTACTCTAACAGCCGACTGTGAAGTCTATCGATAAAGAAGGGCCAAGTTCTTAAGGACGTTTATACCCATGGCATGGCATGCAAAGATCCTATTGACTCTATAAGCAACGCTGCCCAGCTGAGACTCGAATATACGACGACTGGCTTGTTAGGCCAGCATCGTACTCCGGAGATAACTGAGCGGTCAACTGTATTATATTGGCAAAATATTTATTTAGCGAAAGAAAGCAGTTTCGCATCAGTATGCGATCCGGAGGCAACAATTACAGTGTTCAGAAAGTTCAACTTTATTTTGCATCAAGCGGAAACTGACACAGCAATTGGTAAAAACATCACTTGGATCACGCAATTTTGTACACCTAAGCTACGAGAGGAATCTCGTCGCCATTTGTCAGTTGTCTCAGAAGTCGTAAATCGTTTTCGGCATGGTCAAGCCGTCTTGCAGGTTGAGCTCCCTGCTACTGGCACCGGTGGGCTTGTTGAAGAGCACGTTTTTTCATTGCACTGTCGTCCGGCGTACGACGTGCCCGGTCTACCGGAGCCTGCCGACTTTCACCAGATGTACGCTAGGAATCTCTCCAAGCAATTCCTGTAGTTCGGTATTCATACGCCTCCGCCCCTCTCCATTTTCAGTTCGTTTCCGCCAACTATCGTCCGAAGTACCTTGCGCTCGTCGCAAAATAAGAGTGTTGAAAATTGTGCTTCTCCGTCGTGTCACCTTACCTCAACTCTCGCCGCTTCACAAAGGGACTCGAGAGCTGTAGCTCTCGTCAGTCCCGTCAGATTATTCGGAAAACCGTGTTCGTGCATTCTGTGCCATAGCTGATCTCGATCGACTGTATCGTATGCTGCTTTGAAATCAATAAAGATGTGATCAAACTCCCGACATTTTTGCAAAATTTGTTGGATGGTAGAAACTTGGTCCCCTATGAAGCCCGCCTGGTAATTCTCTACGACACGTTGTACTATCGGTGACAGCCGGCGTAACAGGACCTGAGAGTACCTTACCAGCGATTCTTAGTTATAGGGTTTATTATATACAAAATTGCAAGTATCAAATAAGCTGATTTTATAAACGATAGGATCTCAACTCAACTTAGGAACTCAATATATATGAGTAGCTTACTGCGCCTGCACGTCAGAACAGAGAAAAGAATCGAGAGATTAGGATTCCTGCTTTTAGAATCCAGAGGATTCTTATTTCATAGTGTAGGCGATTCCCGTACCGAGTTATAGCTATACCTGGGATTCAACTCTTGGATTCTCCTATAAGAATCCTGCTTCTATAAGCAAGGTTCTCTGTGCGAATCCTCTGCCGAATTCTTTCACACGATTCCAATGCGAGGAATCCCAGAGAATCTGTCCGAATCCTGTTAGTTCGTCCTGGTAGAGCTGTGGAAAAAAGAACCTACCGTCTAAAAACGCCAGTACCAAGAGCACATGCTCGCCGGTCCAGAGGAGAGGTTCGGCAGCAACGACACGCGGAGTTTCTACAAAACGGTCAGGTGCAAGAATTTTGCCATGCCTGTGATGTGCAGTGAGAGTGCTGGCAACCTGCTTACTGACAAAATGACGGTAACAGCTAGGTGGAAGAGTATTTCCAGACCCTGTTGAATAGAGAAGTAAACACGAAGATCAGCAGGTACAGGATAAGAATTGTGAGCGACGGTCAAGCTGTTGAGCCACCAACACAGGAGGAGGTTATGAAGGCAATCAGTGAGCTGAAAGGTAAGGTGAAAAGGAAGGTATCCTGGCTGAACTTCTAAAAGCGGGGAGCGAGCAGCTGTACGAAACAATTCGCCGCATCATTGTCAGGATATGGGTGGAAAATAAATATCGGAGGAGTGGTTGATTGGCCCCATTTCCTATAATTTTAAAAACGGACATCGACTCGAGAGTAAAAACTATCGAGGAATTACAGGGTGTTCAATAAGTTAGAATTGGTGTCAGCTTGAGCCTTATACAGAGGCTAACCGACGCGCAAGATGTCGACTTGATGTCATTTGTTATTTGTTTACCGCGCGCGATGGAGGAGTACCGTAACGTCGTAGTAAATGTCGTAGTACCGGGAGACGGGCTCGGTCATGGACCGTACTAGATCCAGGCGGTCGCGTTCGGCGGGGACGCCAGCAGCCATCAAGGTGGTGAGGGAGCGGGTTTGTCGAAAAATTAACCACTCGATCCGGAAGACCGCTGTTGACCTGGATGTGTCGATCGGGACTGCCCACACCATCATGGCGAAGGAGCTGGGATGCAAGCCGTACAAGAAACGCAAGGTTCGCGGGGTAATGGAGGCTACAACGAAGAAGAGGCTGGACAAAGCAAAACTGGTACTTTCGCGGTGCGCTGGTCAGGAGTTTGTGTCTTCTGATGAGACACTCTTCATCTTGCAACAGCCGCACAATGTCCAAAATGATCGGCTGTTGGCGCCGACGTTGGCCAGCATCCCTCCGTCCCACATAAACATCCCGCGGTTCCAGAGCGTCGCGTCGGTGATGGTTTGGGAGGCCGTATCCAAGCGTGAGAAGCTTCCACTGGTGTTTATCGAGAAAAACGTGAAAATCAGCGCCGCGTACTATAAGATTGAGGTTCTGGAGAAGGTTGTGGCCCCGGCACTTCGTGACCTCTACGGGAAAGATCATTACGTCTTTCAACAGGACGGCGCAACGGCCCGCATGGCGATCATTGTCCAAGCGTGGTGTTAGGAGAAATTGACTGATTTTCTCGATAAGACTATGTGACCTCCAGCTCCCCGGATCTTAATGCTCTAGACTTTTATGTATGATCGTACATGCTGGCCAAGCAGAGCGAACATAAACTGAGCCCTATGGACCAATTTAAGAAGCTCATTTTCAAGATCTGGGACGAGATGCCCATGGACCAGGTGCGAGCCGCGTGGTGTGATTCTACACTCAAAAAAATCGACATGTCGCATCCACGTGAAAAATCATGTAAACTTCTGTACAGCAACTTACGTGAACTTCATGTACTAGTTAACGGGAAAATTGATAAAATTTACCGGGATCGTACGTAAACTGGTTAGTATGAGTGCGAGTTACCAACAATTCACGTGAATGTTACATGAAAACTGTGATGGATGAGAATTACATATGTTTTCACGCAAACTTGACGTACTGATTTTTTTGAGTGTATTGAGAAACGTCTCAAGCTCATCATAAAGCACAAAGTGGGGGTGCTTCCACCAAATATGTCGTAGAGGTTCTCAATAAACACTGCTTTAATAAAAATTGACTCAGAAAAGAATATCTTGTATTCTCATTTATTAAACACTTTTTTAAAGTGTATTCGAACTTATTGAACACCTTGTATATGTTTGTGCGATGGTTCTGGGTTGGTTATAGATAATCAAACAAGAAAATCGGTTGCATCGTGATGCCAGTTGCTACCGGGCTCTGTTGGCCAATAATCAACTGAATTACCTAATTGTCACTATTGATATATCTATTTCAAGCTCTCAAATTCCCATTAAGCCAATAAAGATGAACTTCATAAAATATATCAATTATATGTTCTCGTTTGTCTTTGTGAAAAGTGCTGACGGATTTTTCGCTAAACAGTTCAACTAAAAGCTCAGTTCCTCTTTTGTTGAGTTCTTTTACCATTGTTGAATTATTGTGATAAATTACAAACTTACATAAAACCTCTAACAGGCTATGTCCTCTTGCATTGTTGCTTCAGTTTCCCCATTCGACTGACCAAGCTTTGAAATCGCCTCCAATAATTCATACCTACTGTCTGCGTACACTTTTTTTTGAACGTCCATCACTTCCTGCATGAATGCAAACGCATGTCGTTCCCACTTTCATCTTGGCGATCCAAGCGTACCTTTTATTCCACTCCCGACGAGGCTTTTGCTGTTTCAGCACTTTGCTGACTCTGCTCGCTCCCGGTTTCGTTCTGCGTCGATCATGCTGCCGATTCTTGGAAAGTAAATGAGCAAATTTCAATTTTATTCATAGGACCCTATTCACGTTAGTCACGTCGAGCGTCACTTTGATCGATTACTTTTGGTAGGGTTTATTTCTAATTCCCGTCGTAGTAAGTAAAGCCATTCTAATTTTCATCATTTGTTGGATGAATTTAATGAATACTCCAAAGGTTCTTGTGCTGATTTGACTAAAACATACTTACCTTCCGATCCGTGAACTTTGAAATCACTGAAAAGCGAATATTAAAGCATTTTATTGAAATTACGCAACTGACTTTATTTCTTAAATTCGTCGTACTGTTTTAAGATCCGTCCATGAAAATTTTTCATCGTCTGAACTAAAAATCACAAATGACAAATGTTATTCTGCAAAATTTCTGCAGGTCAGGCAAGTTTTCCTGGCTGTAGAATAACGACAATGCCTTGCGTGAGTTATTTTCATTTATGAATGACGGAAACAATTATTTTTGTTATTTTGTTATTTGACATTTTCTTCTTCGTCGCAAGAAAAAACCTAGGAAATTTGGCTAGTGGGACTTCTTTGGTGATGAAAAGCAATTAAATAGATCTCAGCTCATTTTGATTGACCGTGAATAATAGACAGCAAACTAAAATATTAGGGAATTAGTAGTTTTGCATTATGTGTCATCAAAATGCTGATATTTTTAATAATTTGTATTGGATAGTACGGGAATAGGCAATTACGACGAAGCAGCAACATACCCTAGTATGTAAGACACACGCGATACGATTAAGTCGAGTAACTCGACTAAGTCAACTGCTTTAAAGCTAGTGACTCAACTGTTAGCATCTGACGCCTGAGCTTGCTTTGTTTTAGTTATTTATCGAACCGCTATGCTATGCTATTAGTCGAGTCGAGTTCCTCGACCTGACTTACAGAATAGGGCCCATAATTAAGATTTTTACGACTAAAAGATGGCTTGCTTCCGGACAAGGATATTGTCATCAAAACTGTGGCCACTCATCAATTGCGACAAAAAAAAACACCAGAACGTATTCCGTAAACATATATCATCTGCTTTGCATTTCATTGGAACAATTGCCGTCGGTTATTCGCTTTTAATAATGTCTCTGATTATTATTGACTAACACCTGCTCTGCGCTCAACTATACAGCTCCCTTCACTCCTTCACAGTCTGAAAGTTCTGAACCTGTCACGAAAATAAATATTTATTCCTGGAGCGAACCGCGATCAAAAAAGGCGCTCTAGAACGCATAGTATGCTTTCGTTTCCGAATTCCGGCAGAAGATTCGGGTACTTTCGCACACACACATACAATGCAATGCAATAATGGTTTGATGGATGATTTTACTTTTCTGTAGTTACGCTAGTGGTAGGTATAACTTTAACTTTCGGACTCTATGTTCAACTAGGTTTATGTTTTCTGTAGTATTTCTTTCTGTTGTTACTCTGCTTATATGTCACACTAGAGATAAACTTTGGTGGGAGAGAGTTTTCTGCGGTACGTTTCTTATGTTCTACTCAATTGGTTTTCTTGTATTATTTTTTTTTGCTTTGGTTTATAAGCTTGTCAGACACAGGTACATTTAAAAACGGCTTAACTTTATTACTGGTTATAACTGGTTGTGTTCTCCATCTTGCCTAAAGTTTAAACTCTTGTGTTGCGTTAATTTGTTTTGTTTTCGGTTATTCTATTTTTTTTTAATTTGCTGTTGTGCAATGCTTTAGTACATTAGCGCGGTTAGCTGTCAGTTTTGTGTATAGGTTTTGAAAATAATGTTGAATATTTCCTTTTTTGTTGTCTTCTAATTTTGGATATCGGTGTTGGACTGATTTTTTTCTTTTATGTAGGTGAAGACGGTATACGTTTCAAGGTTACTCCTTGACTAAAGCGTGTATGAGAACAATATAATGCTTTTAATGGAATCAGTTGTAATTGACCGATTGAGGGTATAGTTCAGTGACAAGTGTAAATAGAGGGTGTAAATTCGGGATCGGACTGTAAAAATTTACCAATCATTTGTAAAATATATCTGTTGTTCTATCGAAGTATATTCATCAAAAAAATGGTACATCGGAGTGCGCCACAAGAATTTCGAGTGGAATTAATTCAGTTCATCAAAACCGGTGTTGAAAATGTGTATGATTTTTCTTGTTACTTTTCAGCAAAACTCTGATACTACTTATAACAGCAACTACTATGCAACTTTTTTGTCTACAGAACTGTGATAGCGGTTTCCAAAGTATGTAGTATGAATGCGAAAAATATCTAAAACAGTCAATCTGCTTCTAAAACGGTTCATCTAATTGCCAAAACTTGAGTCAAAGGCATGCTATTTTGGGATTGAAATATTTTTCTCCCCAATTTTCTTGATATCAATGAAAAATCTGATCTGATAGGCAATAACAAGTTCAAGCAGCTATAGCCGCATAAAAATGTATTAATTTTTTGTCTCAAGCGGAATATGGCGGGCACACTATAGCATCCTATAAAAACGCTTAGTTATCTTGCAATGTGACTGTTACGATGAGAGTATCAAAACTTACATCACGATTTGCGTTAGTTCTTCTATGATTTGTTATTAGGCAGGTTAATACACATCGATAGTTATGTTCATTTTTTTGCGTTCTGATGGAATGCACAAAGAGACTATGAAAATAATTCACCAATTACTGACGTTTGTCATTTTATGGTGTTTTTAGTCTGCTATTTAATTTCGTTTAAAACTGAAATAATAATTAGTATTCTTTGTGCAACATCATACTAAAAGACTTACATAATTGGTGTTTTCTGTATTTTGCTTTGAATGCTTAGAAATTATGTTGATATTTATACAACCTTTCTGATCATATAAAACAAAACTAACTTAGGAAAAAGAATTAAATCTTTTTTAACACTATGAATATCGAATAAATGCATTGCCAATTAGCATAACGTGGGTCATTCCATAACAATTTGTTTCGGTGAGGTTTTTAGTTCAAGTGTCGTGAGAGAAGTTTCTGCTCTAACTTGAACCTCTCTGGGGGGATTACTCTATTGCATTTGTATATTGTTCTCATATTTGTTAATATTCGAATAGCTGTGACAATTGTTAGTGGCCTATTTCATGCAACAAATTTCATGTGTCTTTTCTGTTTAATCGATTGTCTATTGTCAACTAACACCTGTGTCTCTACGAGCATTTCAATCTAGTTCTGAGAAATCATAATAGTAAAATTCCGTTGTTTTTATACTTTTTATACTTTCGATAAACTCCTAGATCTAATCAAAATACTATTCCAGTCAATATCGTTTGCTTTAAAACACGTGTCTTAATTTTTTTTCAATTCATTTGTTACCTACGCTAGTTTAGATAATAATTTACATCTTTCTCTAGTTCATTATTTTGAAATAATTTTGTTTTGCTTTTTAACTATATCCTAATATGGCATTTGGAATACTTTTGAACGTCTTAATTGTAAAC